>NW_022589982.1:0-39693 GCF_004348235.1 Phoca vitulina
CTTTCTTTCTTTCTTTCTTTCTTTCTTTCTTTCTTTCTTTCTTTCTTCTTTCTTTCTTTTCTTCTTTCTTTCTCTCTCTCTCTCTCTTTCTTTCTTTTCTTTTCTTTTTTCTTTTTTCTTTTTTTTCCCATATGGCTATTTCATTTTTTCCACCACCATGATTTGAAAAGATTATTTTTTCCCCATTGAATATCCTTGGCACCTTTTTGAAAAAGCAATGACTATATACTTGTGTGTATTTGTATCTGGAATCACTATCATGCTCCATTGTTCTATTGTCGATCTTCATGTCGACAGCAAACTTCATAGTAAGTGTTGGTATTTTTCTTTTTTAAGTTTTTATTTAAATTCCAGTTAGGTAAAATACAGGGCAGTATTTGTTGCAGGTGTACAATATAGGGTTTCAACACTTCCATACAACTCCCGGTGCTCATCACAACAAGTGCACTCCTTAATCCAGATCACCTTAAAAAAAAAAAAAATGTTGAAATCTGACAGTATAAATCTTTCAAATTGATTTTTCTTTTCCAAAATTGTTTTAGCTCTTCTAGGTGTTCCTCATTTCCTTATAAATTTTAGAATCCGTTTGTCAATTCCTACCAAAACCCTGATGGGATTCTTAACGGAGATTGTGCTGAGTCTATTGATGAATTTACAGAGAATTAACTCTTTAACAATATCTGGTTCGTGATGTCATGAACATAGTATATCTCTGCATTTATTTAGGTCTTCTTTAATTGTTTTCAGCAATATTTTAATGTTTTCAGGTAAAATGTTGCACGTGTTTTGTCAGACCTATACCTAAACAATTCATAATTTTAGGCTATTGTAAATGGTATTTTTGCTATTGCAAATGGTATTTTAAATTTCGTTGTCTTGATTACTTATTTTTGTTATATAAAATTCCATTGATTACAATAAAGTTATGGATAATATGCACTTATAAACTTTTAATGAAAGATCCTTGATGACAATTCTCGCATCCCTGACATTGGTAACTCGTGTCTTCTATCTTTTATTCCCCTGATCATTCTAGATAACGGCTTATCAATTGTATTGATACCTTTTTTTAAGATTTTATTTATTTATTTGAGAGAGAGAGAGAGAGAGAAGGAGCAGGGGGAGCAGAGGGAGAGGGAGAAACAGGAGCAGAAGGAGCAGAGGGAGAGGGAGAAACAGATTCCCTGCTGAGCAGGGAGCCCCCCCACCGGGCTGGGGCTCTATCCCGGGACTCCCAGGATCATGACCTGGGCCAAAGGCAGATGCTTAACTGACTGAGCTACCCAGGCACCCCAAGTGTATTGATATTCTTAAAGATCAGATTTAAAGTCTTTTATTTTCTCTATTGTCTAGTTCAGTGACTTCTTCACTTTCCCTTATTTCCTTTCTTCTGCTATTTTGGTCTTCATTGTTTCTGCATTTTTGTTTCTAAGTACTGAAGTTAAGGCCATTGGTTTGAATTCCTGTTTTTATATATAGGCATTTTTGTTCTATAAATTTGTTTCTAATGACTGCTTTAGATGCAGCCTACTAATTTTAGTAAGTTGTACTTTAATTTTCATTCAGTTCAAATTACTTTCTAAATTTCTTTTTGATTTCCTCTTTCACCCATCTGTTACTGAAGAATGTATTACATACTTTCCAAGTATTTTTGAAATATTACAGATACATTTATGTTATCTACTTCTAATTTAATCCCAGTGTCCTCTAGGAAAATCCTTTGGGTGATGCTAATCCTGTCAAATTTGGTAAGACTTATTTGTGGCCCGGAATATATTGTCTATCTTGGTCAATTTTCAGGTACATATGAAAATAGTGTGTGTTTTTTGTTGTTGGGGGGAGAGTTCTAAGATGTTAATTAGATTAATTTGGGTGATAGTGTTTTTCAGTCTATACACTTACTGATTTTTTTTTTTTTTGTCAATTGTTCAATTGTTGAGAGGAAAGACTTAAAATCTCTGACCCTAATTGTGAATTTTTCTCTCTTTCATGTATTTCCAAACTCTGTTTATAGGGTGTATAAACATTTAGAATTTTTACGCCCACTTGATGAATTGGCCGTTTTAGCCGATTATCAATATAAAAGATCCTCTTACATAAGATCCTCTCTATCCCTGGTAATATATTTTGTTCTGGAATCTGCTTTGTCTGATATTAATATATCCATCACAACTTGTTTTTTTACTGCTAGCATGATCTATCTTTTCCCATCCTTTTACTTTTAACCTCTATGTACCTTTATATTTAAAGTGGGATTCGTGTACACAGCATATAGCTGGATCTTATTTTTAAAATCCATGTCATAGGGGCTCCTGGGTGGCTCAGTCGGTTAAGCGTCTGCCTTCGGCTCGGGTGGTGATCCCAGGGTCCTGGGATCAGGTCCCGCATCAGGCTCCCTGTTCAGCAGTGAGTCCGTTTCTTCCTCTCCCTCTGCCCCTCTGCCTGCTTGTGCGTGCCCTCCCGCTCTCTCTCTCAAATAAATAAAACCTTTAAAAAAATAAAATAAAATCCATGCCATATGTCATTGGGAAAATGAAAACTAAGACAGTGAGATGCCCCTGCACACCTATGAAAATGGCCCCAATCCAGAACAGTGGCAATACCAAATGCTGGCGGGGATGTGGAGCAACAGGAATTCTCCTTCACTGCTGGTGGGAATGCAAAATTGTACAACCACTTTGGAAGACAGTTTGACAGTTTCTTACAAAACTAAAACTACCCTGACCATACAATCCAGCTATGTGGATCGTTCTTTGGTATTTACCCAAATGAGCTGAAAATGTATGTCCACACAAAAATCTCACATGTATGTTTATAGCAGCTTCATTCATAATTGCTAAAACTTGGAAACAACCAAGATGTCCTTCAGTAGGTGAATGAATAAATAAACTGTGACACATCCAGGCAATGGAATAGTATTCAGCATGAAAAAGAAATGAGCTATCAAGCCGTGAAAAGACATGTAGGAACCTTACTTAAATGCATACGACTCGCCGAAAGAAGCCTATCTGAAACGGCTACATACTGCATGATTCCAACTATATGACGTTCCGGAAAAGGCAAAACTATGGAAACAGTACCAAGAAAAAAAATCAGCAGTCACCTGTGGTCAGGAGAGAGAGAGAGGAGTTTGTATGTTGGGCACAGAGGATTGGGGGGGGTGGGCAGTGAAACAATTCTGTGTGATATTTTAATGGTGGATACGTGTCATTATATATTTGTCCAAACCTATAGAATGCACAAAACCAACAGTAAACACTGATGCAAATTGTGGACTTTGGGTGATAATGATGTGTCGATATAGATTCATTGATTGTAAGAAGTATGCCAGTCTGGTGCAGGAGGTTGGTAGTGGGGGAGGCTGTGTCCGTTTTGGGCAAGAGGTTTATGGGATGGCTCTGTACTTTCTGCTCAATTTTGCTATGAACTTAAAAGTGCTCTAAAAAATAAAGTCTATTTAAGAAAAAGGACTCCAAATTGTCAATCTCTACATTTTAATTGGTGAATTAGACCATTTGTATTTAATACTGTTATCGATATGGTTGGATTTAAAGCTATCGTGCTACCTGTTTTCTACTTGCTCATCTATTGTCTTATTTTTTCCCCATTTTAGGACTTATTTTAAATTAAGTGAGGGGATGCTTGGGTGGTTCAGTCCGTTAAGCATCCGACTCTTGATTTCGGCTCGGGTCATGATCTCAGGGTCATGAGATCCAGCCCTGTGTGAGGCTCCATGCTGAGTGTGGAGCCTGCTTAAGATTCTCTCTCTCCCTCTCTCTCTGCCCCTCCCCCTTCCCACATATGCTCTCTCTCTCAGGATGGATGAATGAATGAATGAATGAGTGAATGAATGAATAATAAAGTGAGCATTTCATGATACCATTTATCTCCCGCGTAGGCTTATTAGCCATAATTTTTTGGATAGGTATATTTGGGTTTATATTTGACGCTTCTTTAACTTGCCACAGTCTACCGTCAAGTAATATTGTACTACTTCACATGTAGAATTAGAATCTTACAACAATATACTTCTATTCCCCCCAGTCCCTGTGCTATTATTGTTCAAGAAATTAATAATTCCACATAATTTATACTCCACAATGCATTGTTATGAATTTCTGTTTACACTCTTAATTAATTCATAAGGAATTTTTTTAAAAATAAAAAGTAAATATTCTATTAATATCATCATATTTAGCATCTCTAGTATTGATTATTCATTTCTAAAGAACATATTTACATGTACTGCCATTTTTCTTGTACCTGAAAGGCATCCTTTAATATTTCTTGTAGTGCGTACCCAGTGATGATGAATTATTTCAACTCTGGTAAGTATGAAAAAACTTTTAATTCAACTTCACTTTTCTTTAAAAGATTTTATTTATTTATTTGAGAGAGAGAGAGAGCGAGAGCACAAGAGCATGAGCAGGGGGAGGGGCAGAGGGAGAAGCAGACTCCCCGCTGAGCAGGGAGCCCAACGCGGGGAAGGGCTCGATCCCAGGACCCTTGGGATGGCGACCTGAGCTGAAGGCAGAAGCTCAACCGACTGAGCCACCCAGGCGCCCCCCAACTTCACTTTAGAAAGATATGCATTGAGTACAAAATTCTGAGTTGATAGTTATTAATTATTTCACTATTATAAAGATGGTATGCCACTTTCTTATAACTTGCATTGTTTCTGATGAGAAGTTCTCTGTAATTCTTACCTCTGGTCCTGAATGGTTCTGTATTTTTTCTGGTTTCCCACTTTCTTAGGAGTGAGGGGGAGCAGATTGGAAGAATGTCATGAATACACACCATGCAATATCTGTGCATAGTCACTTTGGTAGATCTTCAGTGCATGCATAGCAAAGCAAACACATCTTAAAACCATATGGCTCAGTGAAAAAAACTCAGATTTAAAAAAAATTTTATACCATCATGCCTCTAGCCATGATGGATTTACAGGAACCCGATTTACTCTCCCACCGAAATATCTGGTAAACCAAAACAATTATAAAGCTTTACCTCATGGCACCACAGGCAACAACACAGGACAGTGATCCCTGAGGGAAGGGAAACTAACATGGTGAGCCCTCAGATTGCCCAACTCCCCCAACTTCTTGCCTGGATAGAGTTTGCAGGCTACAGCACGGGAGAGATTGAACACAAACAGAGCCCAGTGGAGAACCTGAGCGAAGGAGACAGAGTTGAGAATTCCGAGAGGCCAACGTGACTAGAATTTGCTGGAAGTAAGGGAGAGGAGAGCCACACGGAGAGGTAGTTCCGGAGAGCTGCGCAGGTTTCCCATCAGGGTGCAGTGTATGAGCAAGGGGGAGTGGTGGTAGCGGACTTCCATTTTCTGCAGTGAGTAGTTGTGAGGATAATGGTGCCACTTATTGAGATGGTGAAGATGGGAATTTTAAAGACAAGAGAGACAGGGAGTGTGTGTGTGTGGGAGGACTAGGTTTACCAAGGGACTGGTTCTAGACAGACTCACTATGAAGAGCCCTCGAGACATCCAAGCGGAGATGTCATGTAGGAGAATGAATATATGGATTTGGATCTCAAAGTTGAAGTTCAAACTGGGGCTGTAGATTTTGGAGTTATTAGCATAAATAGTTATATAGCATTGAGAGAGAGAGAGGCTGATATAAAAACAAACGTAACTAAAGCCCACATCATAAGAAAAAAGACATAGCTATGTATGGTGATGGATGTTAACTAGACTTACTGTGGTGGTCACCTCGCAATATATAAAAAATTTGAATCATTATGTTGTACACCTGAAACTAACATAAGGTTATATGTCAATTATATCTCAATTTTAAAAAGGCGGAAGAAAGGAAAAAAATTTTTAAATAATAAAGCAAACAAACGAAACGAATATAAGAGTCCACTATGGTTTTTGTAAAAAGCACAGGTTCAGTTTGAGATGGGAACCTAGTATTTTCTATTAGCACTGAGCAGTTTGTCAAGGCTTTCATTTCTAGGGTCTGGTCACCTCCCACAGAAACGTGTTACACAGAAAGGGCTGAAGAGACACAGGCTGCTGACAGCGGAGGTTGCTATGCAACAGCTGAGGAAAGCCATCCAACCAGCCAGAATTGACATTGGTCACTGGAGAGTAAAAGCTGTGGTCCTAGCAATAGCTTCCATTCATGCACAGGCGTCCCGGAGAGGCTGACATTAAAAACAAATATAAAAGTCCACCATGGATTTTGTAAAAAGCACAGGTTCGATTTGAGTTGGAAACATAGCATCTTCTCCCTCCAAAGCAGTTCCTCCAGTCATTCTGGAAGCATAGCAGCATGTGTTGGGTTGGGTAAGTGCTTCCTGCGCTTCCCATTTCGCATATTGAGAAACCAGGCTCAGAGATGTCCAGTGACCTGAGCAGGCTCACACAGCTAGCAACAGACTGGCCCATAACTCCATCCCTGGAATTCTGAAGACCAGCCCAGCTTCTTTCCACAAGACCACAGCTGCCCCAGGCCCCTGCCCTGGAAGGAACCCGGGCAAACATTTACTCTGAATCGGGGCTTGCCATGGCTCAGACACACAAGTGCCTGATTGTCCTGGCTGCTCCAGCGGGCACCAGGAAGGCCTCAGGGGCAGCGTGTTCGTGCCACTCACAGCGAAGAGGCCTGACAGTTGGGGCAGGGAGTGGACCCTAAGGAGCAATTCCCCCAGCTGGATGGACCCACCTAGAGTAGGCAAGGGGTGGAGACGGGGGGGGGGGGGTCTCTACCTGTGTCCTGGATGCAGAGCTTGAGCTTAGGTCTCAGACAGCACAAACTTTGCTTGTTTGGGACAGGTGTTGGCAGGGCAGGAGAGGTGTGTGTGTGGGGGGGTGCGGGGGGGGGAGTGGATCTGTCGCTCAAACTGGAGAGGGGAGCCTGCCTCAGTCCCCAGGCCAGCACTACTGGGACATGGGGTTTGGAGTCAGGAAGATTCAGGACCACATATTGCATTTTCTGTTGACTGGTTCTGTGGCCTTGTCTATTCATGCGGTGTGTCTGTGCTTCAGTTTTCTGATCTGTAAAATGGGCATGCTGACATCCACCTCCCAGGGCTGCCGTGAGAGGAAGACCAGCCCCAGCGCAGATAGTGCTGTGATGCCCAAGCTGCATAAAGAGTAGCTGGGGAAGCAGATGTTCCCATTGTGTCTGGGGGCCTTAGAGATGGATGGTGCTGGGGAACACAAAGGCAAGTGGCATCCTCTGGCCATTTCCATTCCCCTTGTTACATACAGTTAGACACCCAGCTAGAGACCTCTGTGTTTGTGACCTAGGGGTCATGCTGGGGAAGCCAGGCATAGTGTATTCCAGACCACACTGGAGGAGCTTAGCGGGAACGGGGAGGGCAGGGAAGAGAAGCATTTGTGCAAAAGTGCGGGGATCGAGGGTAGATGATTGGGTGGTCCAAGTGCACCACAGGCTGTGAGTGCGCGCGCCTCGGGTCAGAGGAGGGGTGAGGGGTATCTGGCGGGAAGGAGAAAAAGCCCCCCACCCCGCCCACCCACTCGCGGAATCGCATGCGCACTGGGGACCTGGTGGAGAGGGCTTTTGTTGGGAAAGCGGGCGGGCTGGAGGGGTCCGCGCATGCGCAGGCTGCCCAGCCGCGGGGGGGTGCGCGGAGAAAAGGGGCGGGGTGGTCGGAGCTGCTGTGCTGGCAGCAGTAGGCGAGGGCGCGGCTGCGGGGTTCCTGGTGCTGAGGACGGACGCCATTGGAGCCCCAGGGAAGGTAAGGACCCAGCCTCAGACCGGACCGGGAGAGGGCGAGTGGAACCCGGCACGCTGCGCCCTCCCCACCCCCACACCCGGATCTGAACAAAGCCCAGGCACTCAGAACCCGAGCCCTATTAGACCCACGGTCTAGGTAGGACCCTCCCCCACCCCCACCCCCACCCCCCCGCCGCCCTCTCCCGCCAGGAGACGCAGGGCTCTCTGATCCGAGCCCTACTGATACCGGAGCCCGCGATCCGAACCCCTTTAGCAGACCCGTGTGCTCCCTGCTGAGCTTCCTTAGAGCGGAGGCCCTACCCCCACCCCCAACCACTCCTAGATCAGTCCCAACCAGCTGACCCCGTTGCCCCCTTCTTGGAGTTGCCATCCTGGGGGTTGAGACCTCTAGCGCTCCAATCCATGCCTCACCTAGTCCGAGCCCCCACCGCCCCACCCCTGGAGCTCCTCCTGTATGAGCCCAACCCAGACCTGAATCAGCTGAACTCCCCCGCCCGGACCTAGCCAGAGGGTCTCTGGATTCAGTTTCGCATAAGCTTTCCGGGGCTCCTGTTGTCTAAGCCCTCTCATGTCATCTGCTCCCCTTTCATCGTTAAATCAAAGCCCTTTGTTTCTCCCTGTCTCAGTGCACATCCCCTGTGGGACTCCTCAGACCCAAGCCCGCCAGTCCACCCCCTATTCAAATCTAGCCGCTGAGATGGGGAGCCTGCCCATCCTAAACTCCCCCTTAAGTGCGGGGTCTCCTCCGACCACCTCTCTCCCTCTCCTAGAGCTCTGTTAGATTCTCTGACAGAATCTAACCCAACTGATACCCCCTCCCCCCGGTGTTCCCCCCGCCCCCTCCACCGCCTCGTACTGCCTAGTAACCTGATGATTGCCGCCCCCCCCACCTCCAGAGAGATCCCACTGGATCCCGCCCCCTCCCCCTGAAGAGGCCTCACCCTCCCTCCCAGGCTGAGCTCTCTTCTCCTTGGGACCCCCAGCATGGCTGAGGGAAGCTACCGCATGGAATCGGAAACCTACAACGTTGAAGACATGGACGAGGGTAGTGATGAAGTCGGGGAGGAGGAGATGGTTGAAGGAAACGACTATGAAGAATTCGGTGCTTTTGGAGGCTACGGCACCCTCACCAGCTTTGACATCCGTATCCTCAGAGCCTTTGGGAGCTTGGGTCCAGGCCTTCGCATCTTATCGGTGAGGACCCTGGTGGGCCACCTGCTGGCCCTGGGCCTTCTCCCCCTCCCCCCGCCCAAGCTGCTGGGGAGGGGGGTGGGGCGGTGGATGAAAGGGAGGGTTGAGTGGGGAAGGACTGCCCAGCTTCCCCAGCCTTCCCTCTCCTGCTCCGAGAAAGGGGGCTTGGGAAGGTCTGGGGGGTGGTGGGAGCTGGCTGCAGGGAGGAGGCTGGCCAGCACAGGGAAGCATGCTGGGAGCACGGAGAGCTGTCTGCCTTCCCCTACCCTTCTCTCTGGCCTTACAGAATGAGCCTTGGGAACTGGAAAACCCTATGCTGGCTAGGACCCTGATGGAGGCATTTCAGCTGGATCCAGAAACACTTGCCAATGAGGCTGCCGCCCGTGCCGCCAACGTAGCCCGCGCGGCCGCCTCCAACCGTGCTGCTAGGGCCGCCGCCGCCGCCGCCCGTGCCACCTATAATCAGGTGGTCGCTCAGCGCCCGGTGGCCGCAGACCCGGCTGCAGGAGAAGATACCCAGCCCGTGACCTGTGCGGCCCAGGCTCAGGCAGCCGCCCCTGAGACAACCCGAGCTGCTCCGCACGTCTCCCAGATGCTAGTCAACAGTGAGGTGGCCGCCCCGGGGGCTCCGGCAACGTCCACACAGCCCCAGACGGCCTCCCAGGCGCAGGAGGCCGCTACCGAGGGCCCCAGTACCGCCCGTGCTTTCGCTCAGGCTCCCTGTGCTAGTGAGATGGATGCCACCCGGCCCAAGACAGCCTTCCTGGGTCAGAACGATGTCTTTGATTTCACCCAGCCGGCAGGTGTCAGTGGCATGGCCTTCCCACGCCCCAAGAGACCCGCCCCAGCCCAGGAGGCTGCCCCAGAGGGCCCCAGTGCCGCCTCCTCGGGGGTGCCCCCGGCAGCACCTGCCAGGGAGGGGGCAGCCACCCGGCCCAAGACCACCAAGTCCGGAAAGGCTCTGGCCAAGACTCGGTGGGTGGAGCCTCAGAATGTTGTGGCAGCCCCTGCCACCAAGGCCAAGATGGTCCCGAGCATCCCTGAGCCCGAGGGTGCAGCTGCCACCGCTCAGCACAGTGCTGAGCCCTGGGTCAGGATGGGAGGCAAGAGGACCAAGAAGGTGAGACCTCCCTGCTATCTCCAGCCCCCCTTGCTCCCCTCCGTTCTCTGCTCAGTCCTCTCCTCTGCCCCCTCCGCTCCCTTCCCCTCTCCCCCCTTGTCTCAGCTTGTGCGTGTTTGTCCAACACAGTGCGGTAGCGTGCTCTGACTGCACGAAGCCTCTGTCCTCAAGCCTGGAGGGAGAAGAGGTTGGCTCAGTGCCGGGCACGTAGTAAGCACTCAGCACACGTCATCTGCTGTTTGTACTACTTGATTTCCAAGTACCTGCTCTGGTTAAGATGTGTGCAGGGCACTTTTGCTCGGCCAGCCTGGTAGCCCTGGGTCTCTCCTCTCTCTCACGCTATAGTCCAAGCACCTGGATGACGAATATGAGAGCAGCGAGGAGGAGAGAGAGCCTCCTGCGGTCCCACCGACCTGGAGAGCATCGCAGCCCCCATTGATGGTGCGGGCTCAGGTGGCTCCCCGGCCCCCAATGGCCCTGAGGTCCCAGGTACCCTCAAGACACGTACTGTGCTTGCCACCGCGCAACGTGACCCTTCTGCAAGAGAGGGTAAGAAACCTGCCTTTCCCCCCATCTCCCTCCTCTCCTCTCCTCTCCTGTGGGCCAGTTCTTGGAGGTCACCCATGCCTTGATCTCCCTGTGTGCTCCTCCTTCTCCAGGCGAATAAGTTGGTGAAATATCTGATGATTAAGGACTACAAGAAGATCCCCATCAAGCGCTCAGGTGGGCAACCTGGGCCCCCTCCCCGAGCTCTGCCCTTCCACTGTCCCGTCCGGCATCAGATGTCTCCACCGAGCACGCCCAGCTGATCGCTCCATTTGCACAGTATGGGTGGGGGGGGTGGGGGGGGTCCCGACGGTGCTCCCCTCAGCAGGGCTGACCGAGGGGCTGCTGCAGCTCTTTGGCCCCTGCTCAGCCCAGGTGCTCTCTCCACCTCTCGCCTCTTGCAGACATGATGAAGGACGTCATCCGGGAATACGACGAACATTTCCCTGAGATCATTGAACGAGCAACATACACTCTGGAGAAGGTGGGCAAGTGCCCGGGCAGCTCACTGTGGTACAAGAGCTGCAGGGAAGCCTTGAGCCCTGCAGCCCCTTGAGGCCCCCTTTCGGTACTACCTGCTCTGGGAAGGCTTCCCTAGCTTCTCCTCCTGGGAGCATCCACTGCGTACTTGCTTCCCCGGAGGGTTCCTCTCCCTCAGATTCCTTCAGTGTCCCTGGTCTCCTGAAGTGGGTCCTACTGCTTTGGCCAGTGCCAGAGCTCCCACAGGGCAGTCCCTCTGCAGCCTCTCTTCTCGAGCCTTCCCCATAACTTCGGCGTCCCTGCTGAGGGAAAGTTCTAACGGGGAACTGAGGGACTGCCTGCAGGACAGGCAGTGTGGGTTCCTGCTCTCATGTTGTCTCCTCCCCCACGTAGAAGTTTGGGATCCATCTGAAGGAAATTGACAAGGAAGAACACCTGTACATTCTCGTGTGCACACGGGATTCCTCAGCTCGCCTCCTGGGAAAGTAAGAAAGGGCAGGAGGGTTGTGGCCTTCCTCACTGGTGCCTCCCCCTCCCCGTCCCCTCAGAGAAACGGGAAAACAGGGCTTTGGTGCCTGGCAACGGCTCCCACCCACAGGTAGTGGTGCCCAGTGATTAGGGGATGAAAGGGGAAGTGGCCTGGGGTGAAGCCTTGCTGCTCTCAGGACCCCCACGTCCACCCCCCCTTCCCCCACTGCCACCTCCCCGCCCCATCTTCCTAGGAAAGCAGGCTCCTTGTTGCCTGCCTCCTCCTGCTACGCGCCTGGCCTGGGCTTGGCAGAGTGATCCTGGGGGAAGGAAGCTTCCCATCCAGTGTAACTCCCGACGCTCAAAGGGCAGGGAAGGTCTGGATGTGCCTCCGGACACACTGTTGCCAAGTGGTGGCTCCCCGTCTGACCCCATCCTGGCCGGAACTCTGGGAGGGAGTGTTCGCATCCACATTTGAGGCGTGAAGCGATTCAGTCCCAGACAGAGGAATGAATGGTCTGGATGAGAGAGCAAGCCAGATGTAGAGTGGGAAGAACCGCCCGGTAGCCCAGCCATCCGGGAAGAGCTAGTTGGGTGAGCCAGCCCTAGTCCCTCGGGCAAATGGCTGCTGGACAGGATCCCTCTTCCTACACCTTCAGGACCAAGGACACTCCCAGGCTGAGCCTCCTCTTGGTGATTCTGGGAGTCATTTTCATGAATGGCAACCGTGCCAGCGAGGGTGAGTGGCTGGACCCGCAGCTGGGGGGTTGCCCACAGTCCCAGCTTCGTGTGCTAAATTCTTGTGGCTCTTCTCCCCTCACAGCTGTCCTCTGGGAGGCACTACGCAAGATGGGACTGCGCCCTGGGTATGATTGGGCTCTCGGCTCCCGCCCCTCGGTGTTGTCCTTGGGCACCGGTGGCCCCGGGGTGGGATTAGCCTGGGGGCCTAGTGCAGGGGAGTGGACCTCCTGGCCTGGGTAGAGCGCAGAGGGTCCCACCGGGGTGCATGGGGAAATGATCCTGAACTCTCAGCCCCTCTCTGCTCCATGTCCCCTCTCTGTCCCCAGATGGGACCCAAGAGAACCCATCAGAATTAGGGGTTCCGATCACACCCTTGCCTAGGGCATCCCTGACATGTGGCCCTGTGGCCCCTGCTGCCACCCCAGGCCTCCATGGGGATGCCCCCTCCCCCCCCCCCCACACACACAGTCTGGGAAGCTGTCCATCCTGCTAGGGAGTGCTCCTGCCCACCTCCGGGCACTGCCCCTGCGTGTAGTCATGGATTCCTTTCCTGGCCCTCAGGGTGAGGCACCCATTCCTTGGAGATCTGAGGAAGCTCATTACGGAGGACTTCGTGAAGCAGAAGTAAGTAGTGGCCAAGTTAACTTCGTCTCACACTCGTGCACTCCTCGTGGGCTGATGTGGCTGAGCAAGCCATTCCCGATGCCAGATCTTAGAGCCAGAGGGATAGGTGTCTCTGGTGTGGGGGTGGGCGGGGTACGTGAGTGTTGGCGGGGAGTAGAATTCCAGCGCAGCCTTGGGGAAAGGGAGTCGAAGTCGGCAGAGGACACGGCGCAGGGTGTATTGGAACCACCGTGCCATTTGGTACCTGCCCTGTAGGCGGCTGGAGAATGTCTCCCGCTTTACATCCCGGGAACCTGGGGCTCAGAGAGTAGAAGTCTTGAGTACGGCCCCGGCTGGTAAGGGGCCCATTTGGTCCCGGAGCTCAGCCCTCCTAACTTTCCGGTCAGGCCCAGCCTGTCCTCGGTCCTCGGAGAACACACGCGTGCGCTCACACAGGCACAACAGACTGGCCCAGACACGCGCATGCGCGCACACGCAAAGTGGGGAGTACGCACGGAGTGTGCCGCTGTTCTCCCCTTTCCGATCCGCTTCTTGGCGGACTGTCCCAGGGTTCTGCCAGGCGGTGGACGGGAGCCTGCGATGGAGTGTGCTCATAGCAGGGGGCCTGAAGCAATGGCTCCTGGGTTTACACCACAATCCAAGGGGGATCTGGGTTCATTGTGACAAGGGGCGTGAAACTTGTGGCCTTCCTACGAACAGATACCCGACACGTGTCCCACCCCGCACCTCCACGTGGCTTCTTCTGGGCAGGACCAGCGGCCTGAGGCTTTGTAGGCCTCAGTCCTGGAGGCAGAAACCCTGGGAGTGAGCGTGGGAGTGAGGCATGGGCCGGAGGGCCGGAGGGCCGGGACAGTCCTCCCGCAGGAGCTGGGCTGCAGTATCGGGGCTGGGAAGGGCCTACCCGGGAGCCCTTGGTGCGACGACAGGTCTGCCTGGCTGGAAGCAAACGTTTCTCTTCCTCTTGCACTGAGGTACCTGGAATACAAGAAGATCCCCAATAGCAGCCCACCCGAGTATGAATTCCTCTGGGGCCTGCGAGCCCGCCACGAGACCAGCAAGATGAGGGTGCTGAGATTCATCGCCCAGGTAACAGGGGAGCCTCTGTTTGGGGCCAGGCAGTGGGGTGTGAGTTTGGTGCTTGCCATACCCTCTCTGTTTCTTGGCTACGGCCTCCCCCTCAGGCTGTTGGTCCAGTGAGCATCCGGACAGGTTCCTAAGTAGGTCACTTACCCCAGTTCACAGGTGCAGTAAGTGTGAGGGATGGGGTGAGGCCCCGGGGCTGGCACGGAGTCATAGGAGAGTCGGATTCCAGTGGCCTCGACTTGCCTCGTGACCACGCCCAGCCCGCGGGAGGGTGTACGGCAGGAAGCAGGTGCTCAGCGAACGTGGGGTAGCTGTGCGCATGGTGTCTGTTACCCCACTGCAGAATCAGAACCGAGACCCCCGGGAGTGGAAGGCTCATTTCTTGGAGGCTGTGGATGATGCTTTCAAGACGATGGATGTGGATATGGCTGAGGAACATGCCAGGGCCCAGATGAGAGCCCAGATGAACATCGGGGATGAAGCTCTGATTGGACGCTGGAGCTGGGATGACATACAGGTGGAGCTCCTGACCTGGGATGAGGATGGAGATTTTGGCGACGCCTGGGCCAGGATCCCCTTCGCTTTCTGGGCCAGATACCATCAGTACATTCTGAATAGCAACCGTGCCAACCGGAGGGCCACGTGGAGAGCTGGCGTCAGCAGTGGCACCAACGGTGGGGCCAGCACCAGCATTCTAGATGGGCCCAGCACCAGCTCCACCATCCGGACCCGAAATGCCGCCAGAACGAGTGCCAACTTCTTCTCCTGGATCCAGTGAGATTTGCAGTGGACACCTGAAACTCCGAGGGAGGGGGTGGGAAGGGGCTGTGAGAAGTCAAGTCGGGGGCAGGCCTGGGTGGTGCAGTGGGGGAACAAGGAGTTGTGAGAGACACTTGTTTGTTTCTTCGTGTCCCCCCCCCCCCCCCCCCCCCCGTCTCATGTCTACTGATAGTTCTGCTTTTGTGTCTTGTGTTACAGACAACGCTGATGAACCGCGGCCGTCCCTCACCAAGCCGGAGTGCCTCCTCAGATCCCTCCTTCACACAGCACTCTAGGCAGCTTCTACCTGCCCATCCAAGATGGCATGCAAGATGAAGCTCTCTTCTTTGCCCTTCCTGCTTTTGTTGTGTGCTTTTGTTGTGCGCTTTTGTCGTGTTTTCATGTTTTTGGTATCAGTGTTACAGTAAAGTTGCAAAATTACTTGGGACGTTTCCTCCTTTATTTGCGCACGTACCTGTGCACGTGGTGCTCTGAGCGGCACGTGGCTGGGGGCTCCGACATAGACACTGCCCGCCTCTGCCTGGAAGGCAGCAGGTGGGGGGAGGGTGCCGAGCAGATGTGGAGAGGTGTCAGCTGAGTGTCCAGGCCATGAGTTGCGAGAGGCTCCTGTCCACATAGTGACATGATTTCCTCCACGGTACGACCCCAGTTAAGACGCCAGTGGTGGGGGCGGTGGCAGGAAAAGGGATGGCGTGGAAGGCTGTGGGTTGGTGCCACTGTCCCTCCCACCAAGGAACAGGGTCCACAGACATCCACCAAGACCCACCTCCTCCACCCATCTTTGGAGGTGCCATCTTGTAACCCTTCCCTCCTCCTCCACACAACTTCAGCACCTCATCCCTCCCTCAGATGGAGCCTCAAGGACAATGAGATAGGCCTCGGCGACATTCTCACCCCTCCAGCAGGTTGAAGGAGGAGCCATTATTGCCCACAGAGTAGGTTCAATGAAAACAGACCTCGACAGCCTGTGACCCTGACCCGAGGCCTGTTGGTGGGCTCCGGAGCTCTTCTTCACTGGGAACAGGGCCCTCCCCGTGAAGCCAAGGCCCGGGCCTATGTCCTGGTGTCTTCAAGGGCTGGGTGGTCCCTGCAGGAGTGGGGCTGGGACTGCAATTCCTCCAGCGGACGGCAGTGAGAGCAGAGACGCCTGGGAAGGGCTCAGTGGCAGGCTGGGACAGTGTCCGGAGCTCTGTCGGCTCCCTCAGTGATGTCCACGCTTGGGAGGACGAGGCCCCAGGTTAAGAAGTAGGAGTGAAGGGGCGCCTGGGTGGCTCAGTCGTTAAGCGTCTGCCTTCGGCTCAGGTCATGATCCCGGGGTCCTGGGATCGAGTCCCACATCGGGCTCCCTGCTCGGCGGGAAGCCTGCCTCTCCCTCTCCCACTCCCCCTGCTTGTGTTCCTGCTCTAGCTATCTCTCTCTCTGTCAAATAAATAAATAAAATCCTTAAAAAAATAAATAAATAAATAAATAAATAAATAAATAAAATAAAATAAAATAAAAAAGAAGTAGGAGTGAATCGGGTAAGGGCCCCTGCACCCCATTGCCTCTTTTCCCCGAGAAGAGGTTCCCTTCTCTCCCCCAGACTGGGCTCCTGACCCAGATCCAGGCCCATGATTTCACAGGCCCAGTGAAGAATGAAAAACGTGGGCCCCCTTGCTCAAAAATGATGAAGAATTCCGAGAGAGCCACGGCTTGGGCTTGAACTAGGTGTGCAGCCCCTCCGCGCACAGGGTCCTGTGGGGCTGCATAGGTCACACCCCCAGGAAGCTAACCGTGTAAGGTTTCCTCCGCCTAAAGTCGGGCTTCAGGTGGGTTTCTGCCTTGCTGGCCACTGCTGTGGTTTCTGCCTGCCCGGCGGCTGGGTCCCTGCTTGGCCACGAGGACACTGTGATTCCGACAGAATTTGAGTCCCCTTCACTTTGGCTTTACTGACGCATGGTCTGGGATGTGAGAGGGATGAAGGATGCCTGGGAGCCCAGTCCTGGGGTGACGAATGATTCGAGACTTTTCTGGTCCTCTCAGCCTGGGAACCTCCCAGGCCCCTGCTGGTGCACACAGCAGGCACAGGCCTTTCCATGGATGAGGGTGCAGCCACTCACCCAAGGCCACGGGCAGGAGTTTGAGCACTGGGTGCAGAGGACACCTGAGACACGGCCTCTCATCTGGAAAGGAGGAGAAAGCAGCTCTCCGAGACAGACAGGGTGCTGGTGAGGGTGCCACCTCCCCAGGCCTGTGGGCTTGCAACACTCCCCTCTTCCATCCTCCTTTCCCCTGGCTGGCCTATCCAGGTGGGGGGTGGGGGGATGGGGGGGTGGGGGGGGGGGGGGGGGGGGGTGGCGGGCTTCCCCAGAGTCGGAACCGCACTCTGCACTACTCAACGGGTAGTTGAGAGCAGGGTGGGCGGGGAGGAAGAAAGCAGTGGGGTGGCCTCTGGGACAGGGAGGAAGGAGCGCCCAGGGGAATGCTGACAGACTGACTGGCAGGCAGGTCACCTGGGAGGCTGCCTGCCTGCTCCCTCACAGGGCAAACGTGACACCAAGGCAGGTGTCCTTCCTGGGACCCCAACCCAAGACCCTTCAAGGCTAAATGCATGCTCTGCCCACTGCAGCCGGCTCCCACTGCCTCGGAGGGGCTCACAGTGTCGTGAGAGCGACACCCCCATCTCTCACCACTCTCCAACAATAGCCACCCTCCCCCAGCCAGGCTGCCCTTACCACTTCCCATCTCCCTTCACTGGGCCAGATCCAAACCCCTCATGGCTTCCCTGCCCCCAAGGCTCATCCTGGGCTTTCAAGACTCCCACCACCCTCCCAGCCTCCTGAGACATCAGGTTTGGCGGTGTCCTGGGCATCCATCCTGCTCCTCCTCCTCCTCCTCTTTGTCAGGCCCTGGGGCCCGGTTCTCTGGGTGCAAGACCTCATTCCATCCTCGCTGATACTCTGCGGGGGCTACTGTTCCCCATGGCACACGTGACAAAATAGACCCGGAGAAGGGAAGTGACTTGCCTGAGGTCTCTGTCCTAGCTCTGCCACCACCTGGGCAAGTGACCTTGGCCCAGCCTTTTCTCCCTCTGGCCCTCAGAGTGCCCACCTGTCACAGCACAGGATTGGGCTAGATAGATATACTCTGAAGGTGCCCCAGCTCTGAGGTCCTGTGGGTCTGCTTTCCCAGTCACAGCATCTCTCTGGGCCTCAAGTTTCCTCACTGAGTAATAGGGGTAAGAGCATGTACCCAGCACTGCCTAACCCAGCTCCCAGGGTGGCTGGGCGCAGCTGGCGTGGCCTGCGCATGAAAGAAGGTAGGAAGTGGGTAAAGCAGTGGGAGAATGACAGGTGCATGTGCCCCTCCCCCACTCTATGCGTGTCTGAGGTGGGGGTCCTCTGGAAAGCACCTGAGGTTGACACCCCTCCCTGACCCTCTGAGCCCCGTGACCTCGGGCAGGTCACTTCACCTCTCAGAGCCTCCATCCCCTCATCTGTGCAGTTAGGGTTACTTACACTGCTTGCCTCACGGTCCCAAAGACAGTACCGAGCAGTAGAGATTGGAAGTTATCGGAAATCTAGTAGCACCCCAAGCCCCATCCCCTTTTCCAGTGAGGAGACTGAGGACCAGGCAGAGGAAATGACTTGACCAATGTCGAGTTCTCAAGTTCCCCGCGTTTCAACTTGGGATGACTCCATATTACAAGTGCCCTTTATTTGGAAACCAACGTCGTAGAAATGATACAAACCTGCAGGACATCGTACGCTTCAAATATGACTTTGAACACTCCCCTCACAGCCTCACAGTTTCCCAAGATGCCAGCACTTCAGCACCCACGTCAGAAATGGGCTGTCACACCTGAAGGTGACACAACAGTCCCTTGCCAGGCTTCCTGCCTTGGTCTGTGGTTCAGCCAATACATGCAATTTTATTTTGTGGTAGTTGACATGTCTACGGGTTGCAGAACTGCAGAAAGGAAAAGCAGCGTGCATACCCAATGACCACAGGAAAGAAGAAAATTACAAAGACAGTGGGGCTAGAGTTGAGGAGGATACGGAACAAAGCAACTCCCCTACAGTGTCCGTGGAAGTCTGAATTTGTACATGGCCTTGGAGAAACATTAGAGAATTACAAGCATGTTGCTACCTCACGCTGCCTCGAGGGAGGGGATGTCAGAGACAGGTTCTAGGTGAAAGTGAGCCTTCTGAAAGCAGAGAGGGAGGAAACGGAAAGGTGGAGCTCTACTACCACTAGCCCATTGCCTTTAGCCAGGAATCTGAGATGCCTGAGAGCTGGATAAACATGTGCCTTGCGGAAGAGCTGCAGTTGCTAACTAGGCTTTAGCCTGTCTCTGAAGCTGTCTAGGAAACTTTGGGGTCCTAGCCACTGGAACGGGGACACCGTGGAGGACCCCTACGATCAGGCCACCCTCTCAAATCTCCTCCTCTTGCTTTTTTCCCCCTCCACCTGAAAAAGGGGCACAAGGCACAAGGTTGGAATGCAGTGGGGTCAAAGGTAAGGGCAAAAATCAATGCAGAAGGACGTTTCCCAGGAGATGGAGTCCAACCAGTGTAGTTTCAAATTCTGGTTCTGAAGCGCGCCTTGTTCATCTGTGCGGTGGCGGGGGTGGGTGGGGAGGAGAGCTTGGCTAGAGCCTTCTGCTTGGTGCCCACAAGTACAACCTCTGAACAGGGGTGAAAGGCCCTGAACGCTTCCATTATCACAGGTGTCTGTTTGGCCGTTTAGCCACCTGAGCTCCTCCAAACCAACCTAACAACAGGGTTCTCTTTATCCGCTTTACTGAGGTTTAATTTACAAGCAAAATAATGCCCGTTTAGGTGGACAGTTCCATGGACTTTGACAAATGCTACCATCCATGTCACTCCCACCCTAATCAAGACAAAGAACAGGTTCACCATCTAGTGGTGTTCCCTTGCACCCCTTCCCAGTGAATTCCTACCATCCACATCCAGCCTTAGGCCACCACTGACCTTCTCTCTATATCACCGTGGATTAGAATTCTCTCCCCTACAGTCCGTTACACACATAAACATGCAGTATGTAATCTTCCGTGTCGGCCTGCCTTCTATTTCTCTGCTTCAATGCTTTGGATATTCATCCACGGGGTGGCACGCATCAGGAGATTAAATCAAAACGGCGGGCACCTGGGAGGCTCAGTTGGCTAAGCACGTGCCTTCGGCTCAGCCCATGATCTCAGGGTCCTGGGATAGACCCCAGGTCAGGGCTCTGTGCTCAGCAGGGAGTCTCTTTTTCCCTCTCCCTCTGCCCCTCTCCGCCCACCCCACCCCCACCCCGCTCCTCCTCTCCCTAGCTCTCGCTATCTCAAGTCAGTAAATAAGATCTTTAAAAAAATAAATAAATAAAATAAATCAAAATGGCCCCTATTCACAACCTGATTGTCTCTGTTAAAATCGTACAGATATACAAAAACGTCCTAGAACTAATAAAGCCATTCATCTAGAGTGCAGGATACAAGACTAAAACACAAAAAAGTCAACCACATTTCTATACACTAGCAAAGAAGTGTTGGAAAAAGAAATTTACCACTCAAAAAAGAAAGTCAATTCTTGGATGTGAATCTAACAAGTGATGCCGGGTATTTATATACTAAAGACAGCAAAACGCTGGAAAACCAAACAAAAGAAGACCTAAATAAATGGAGGAACATACCATGGTCATAGATTAGAATATTTAACATAGCAAAGATGTCAACTCTTCTGAAGTTGATCTCTGGACTTACTGTAATTCCAATGAAAATCCCGGCAGCAGGATTTGTTGTAGACATAGGCAAGCCGATCCTAAAGCTTATGTGGAACCTAAAAACAAACACACAAACAAAAAGAATAGCCAAAAAAGTATGAAAGAAAAAAATAAGTGTGGAGGAATCACATTACCTACATTTAGGACTTTTCAACAAATGTGTGGAAAAAACTGGATCTCCACCTAAAAGAAAAAGGATCTCACATCTTATACTAGAACTCACTAAAAAGAAATCTTAGATGGAAATCAAGAATATGAAACTGTAAAACTTTTAGAAGGAAACGACAAAATCTTTGACCTGGGTTTGAGAAAGATGTTCTAGGTAGAACAACTCCACCCTGCCACCACCGCGCCACCTCCATCCCCCCACCCAGCCTCGTTTTCTTTCTGTGAAAAATGCTGTTAAGGGTTTGAGGAGAAAAATCTCAGGATGGGAGAATGTATTGACAATTACCTAAACAACAGAGGGCTTGTATCCAGAGTAGATGAGGAACTGTCAAAACTCAACAGTAAGAAAATAATGGAAAAAATATTTGAAGAGATACATCAATAAAAAGGATATATAGGTGGCAATTGAGCACATGAACAGATGAGCACACTCACTGGCTCTCAGACAATGCAAATTAAAACTATGGTGAGATAGCAGTATTCCTATATTAAAATTGCTGAAATTAGAAAAAGCAAGCAAGCAAAAAAAAAAAAAAAATCCCTCAAACACGTGACAATATCAAATGGTGTTGAGGATGGGCAACAACTGGGTTCACCACATGTTGCTGAAGGGAATGTAAGGTGGTACAACCACTTTGGAAAACTATGTTATTGCTTTTTATAAAGTTAAACATATTTCTTGTTTTTTTTTTTAATTTATTTATTTGAGAGAGAGAGTGGGAGAGAAAGAAAGAGCACAAGAGGGGGGAGCGGGAGCGGGAGAAGCAGACTCCCTGCTGAGCAGGTAGCCCGATGCGGGACTCGATCCCAGGACTCCAGGATCATGACCTGAGCCGAAGGCAGTCGCTTAACCAACTGAGCCACCCAGGCGCCCTATAAAGTTAAACATATACTTACCCATATGACCTAGCAATCTCACCCTGCAGTATTACTCCTAGAGAAATTTCAACTTGAGTTCATACGAAAACCTGTAAGTGAATGTTTGTAGCAGCTCTGTTCATAACCACCCCAAACTAGAAACAACCCAAATATCCTGCAACAAAGTGTATTCTTTCCAGACAATTAAATACTATTCAATGGTCTAAAGGAATGAAGTATTGATACAGTCAACAATTTGGATGAAACTCAAAAGCATTGTGCTTCGTGATAGAAGCCAGGCTCAGAAGGTTACATTTTATTTTATTTTATTTTTTAAAGATCTCATTTATACATTTGAGAGAGAGAGAGACTGAGAGAGAGAGAGAGCACGAGCAGGGCAGAGGGAGAGCGAGAAGCAGACTCTCGGCTGAGCAGGGAGCCCAGTGCAGGACTCCATCCCAGGACCCTGGGATCATGACCTGAGCCGAAGGCAGACGCTTAACTGACTGAGCCAACCAGGCACCCCAGAGGGTTACTTTTTAAACGGTTCCATTTATATGACTTTCTTGAGATGACAAAACTATCATAAAAGAGAGCAAGTCGGTGGTGCCCTGGTTAGGTGTAGAGAAAGAGTGTGACTACAAAGGGATAGCACCAGGGACTTCTTGGGGGCTATAGAAGTGTTCTGAATACATATTGTGATGGTGGCTACAAGAATCTATACATGTGTTCAAATCTCTGGAGCTGGAGGTCCAGAAGAAGTCTACATCACTGAATTTAAAAATACAATTAAGGAACTAATGGCAAAAAAGTTTTTTTCAACCAAAAAATTATTAGCATTGAACAGTAGTGTACTGCGCTGCAGAAAATATCGAATACATTCTTTTAGGATTAAGGAAAACCATACCAAATGTCAACCCAGATGAACACAAATGAATGAATAGCTATAGACATGGTAAATATAGGGAGGGTTAATTATTTTACTTTTCAAAAACTTCCTTTAAAAGTTAACTGAATGTTGGGGTGCCTGCTTGGCTCAATGGGTTAAGCGTCTGCCTTCAGCTCAGGTCATGATCCCGTGGTCCTGGGATCGAGCCCCGCGTCAGTCTCCCTGCTCAGCGGGGAGTCTGCTTCTCTCTCTCCTCCTGCCCCTCAACCCCACTCGTGCTCTCTCACTCTCACTCACTCTCAAATAAATAAATAAAATCTTAAAATAAAATTAAATTAAATTAACTGAATGTTGGGGCACCTGGGTGGCTCAGTAGGTTAAGTGTCTGACTCTGGATTTGGGCTCAGGTCATGATCTCAGGCTCCTGAGATTGAGCCCTGCCTTGGGCACCTTGCTCAGCAGGGAGTCCGCTTGAGATTCTCTCCCTCTCCCTCTCCTTCATTCCCCTCCCCCTACTCACGTGCGCGCTCTCTCTCTCTCTCTCTGTCAGGTAAAAAATAAATCTTAAAAAAAGTTAACTGAATGTTTAGAAAACCAAAAACAATGCGTTGTGGGGGATACAATGTATATATAAATAAAGTCTATGGAAACAAAAGCAAACAGATGGGAGTGTAGAAATTAAAGCATACTATATAAGTTTTTCCTTTGTACGTGAAGAAAAATTTTATCATCGAAGGTGAAAGGCCTAATTTTAACTATGTGTAATATAATCCCTACAGGAACCACTTACATATAAAACAAAAGGAATAAGTATTAAACCAAGATATAGATTAAAATTGGAATACTGAAAAATACTCCAAAAAAGGAAAAGAAAAAGAAAAATACTTCAGTTATGCATAAGGGGGTGAGGGAATTGGGTTAAAGAAAGAATGAAAAGACAAATAAAGGAAAGAAGGAAATAAAAGAAGGAAGGAACGAAGCAAGAAAGCTAGAAAGAAGGAAAGAAAAAGAGAAATAAAGCTACTCAAAATAAGAGGATGAAGTTAAAGCCAATCATACCTATACTTAAGCTAATTGTATATGTTCCAAACTTTCCTAATAAAAGGCAGAGATTGCTAGGCGGGAGAGCTGCAAGACACCGCAATATGCCATTGAATAGAAACTCACTTTTTTTTTTTTTTAACAGTTTTTATTTAAAGTCTTATATAAGATTACTTTATCCCTGTATCTTGTCAATGTTTCTTCCTCCTGTTTGCAGCTTTCCTTTCCTACTTGTCGAGATTTGGCTTTACCTTCAAGGATCATTTTGTGGTTTTTGTCTGGTTTTAGTCTAGTGGTAGCCACCTTGCTAGGGCGAACGGACAGTTGTGCCGTTCGCCTTCTCACGCTGTACTCATTCAATGTAGATGACGTGTTTCTTCCTGTAAACCTGGACTAGTTTGCCAGTTTGCTGGCCTTTGTCGTGTCCTGGCACAACCTGTACTCATCATCCTTTCAGGTGGGCATGGATCGAAGGTTGTACTTCTGTCTCAGCCCTTTAGAAAGACAGGAAGGCCTAATCTTCCTGCGAATGTGGGAGGGTGCACTGAAATGCCTTTTCTGGTTCTTGCTCCAGTCAGAAGTCACAAAGGGATTGAACTTCATGTTGGCTGCCGGCACTTCAGTGATGGCTGCAAAAGGCAAGAGTGAAACTCACTCTAATATGGAGACAGAGCTAGGTTAAATGCAAAAGGGTTGAAAAAGAGATGCCATGGGAACATGAATTGTAAGAAAAACAGTTCTAAAAACGGCTAAGTTAAATTTTAGGACCAGGAGTATTACTAATGATACACAGGGATATTTAATAATGATAAAAGCATCAATTAATCAGGAAAGCATAATGATCATCAGGTGCCCTGGAAAATAGAACTTTAAATTTCATAAAGTGAAAACTGATAGAACTTAAAAGACATAAACGCAAATCCTTTTAATAGTTGGAAATTTCAAAAATTCTCTCAGATTTTGATATAGCAAATAGAGAGAAGGTCAGTAATTATAAAAAAGACTTTAACAACACTATCCGCTAACTCGACTTAATTATAGTACATTCCACCCAATAGCAGTAGAATACACACTTTCTTTAAAAGCACATGGAACATGCACCAAGCAGGAGCCTATCACGGGTTATAAAGTAATACTCCATCAGAGAAGAAGGACTGAAATCCATGTCGTGGGTGTTCTTTGGGCACAATGGAATTAAACGAGAAATCTATAACAAGAAGATTTCTAGAGAATCCACAAAACTTTGAAATTAACCAACGGACTTCAAAATAACACAGGCCCAGAGACGAGGCACTTAGGGCAATTTGAAAGTCATCTGAACTGAAGAGAAATGTAATCACATCATGTCGACTTTTGTGTGATTCAGCTAATGCACTACTGACAGAGAAAACCGTAGCTTTGTGTGTCTATATTAGGAAAGAAGAAAGGTTTAACATCAACAAAATACAAAACTAAGATGCTACAAAAAGGTGTAAAAAATAAACTGAGAGGAAGTAGAAAGAAGGAAGCAAAAGGCTATCAGAAGCTGACGTTCATATGTGGAATTTAAGAAATAAGATGAACACAGGGGAAGGGAAGGAAAGATAAAACAAGAAAAAACAGAGAGGGAGGCAAACCATAAGAGACTCTTAACTCTAGGAGAGGAACTGAGGGTTGCTGGAGGAGAGGTGGGTGGGGGGATGGGGTAACTGGGTGATGGGCATTAAGGAGGGCACGTGATGTGAGGAGCACTGGGTGTTATACTGAATGCATGAATCGTTGAACATTATATCAAAAACCAATGATGTACTTACTATACCTTGGCTAACTGAATTTAAATTAAAAAAAAGAAAGAAAGAAAAGAAAATCCGGTCCCAGAGACGGAGAACATTTACATAATACAGAACTTTCTTGTATATCTGTATATATAAAAGTCTCTTTCAAGTCAATCAAGGGAACACATAACTTGTTTTAAACATGGACAAAATACTTGCACAGACATTTCCCTAAAGACGATACATGTAAGATAATTAAACACATGTGAAGCTGTTTAAAATTATTAGTCAACAAGAAAATAAAACTTAAAACTGAAAGGAGATAGCATACTACAACTACCCGAAGGGCTACGTCCAAATGGCTGACAATGATGACAAGGCCTGGTAAGGTGGAGCCACTATGGTTTTCATCCATGTTAGTGTAAAGACTAGGCGCTTTTCAAAAAAGTTTGGCAGATGAGATCGGGCGCGTTCAGGGTGGTACGGCCGACGATGCGGCTAAACATCCTACGATGTACAGGACAGCCTCCCACAGCAAAGAATTCGTCAGTCCAGACTGTCAATAGTACCACTGTTGAGAAATCCTGTCACCAGGTTACACATAAGCTAAGTCACTAATGCCAAGATTAAAATTCTCAGAAACTAGGTAGTCTCTGAATGTTAGCCAGAAACCATTCAATTCTAATAAGTTGTTCAAAAACAAACAAACAAACAAACAAAAAACCCAAAAAAGTTTGGCAGTTTCTTACTAAGTTAGGCAATGCAAGTACCATGTAGTCCTAGGTATTTAATTCAGAAAAAGAAAAGCATATGTCCACACCAAACCCGTATGTGAATGTTGGTAGCAGCTTTATTCATAATATCTCCAAACCAAAAACATCCTAAACGTCCATCGGTTGGTGAATGGAGAGCAAACTGTGGAATAGCCATACAAAGTATCAAAGACAAACAAACTGCCGACGTACACAATGCTTGGGCATATCAAAAGTATTACATGGAAGACTGGAAACTGTATACTGCATGCTGTCGGATTCATTTGGCATATAATTCTAGAGAGGTTAAAGCTCAAAGGAGTCAAGGGAGCTTGGTGGTTGCCCACGGCTAGAGGTGGAGCAAGGAGAGTGACTTGGAAGGCACAGGAGGGCACTTTGCAGGGCACTGGAAATGTTCCCTATCTTGACACTGGTGGTACTTATACACATGTTTCAGTTTGTCAAAAATCATCAGACTGTACACTTAAATAGGTATAGTTTATTGAATGTAACATATATCTCAACAAAACAAAAAAATAAACAGAACACAGATGTTTTACGTATTAAAAATAATTGAAAGCAAGAACTGTATTGGATACATTTTCGACAGGTAACACGTGGTGAGGAGAGATTAGTGCATTAGATGATGGATCAGATAAACATATCCAGAAAAAAATAGAGAGAGAAAAGATGATGGAAAATACAGAATGGGTAGGAAGAGAATCAGTGGATGCAGAGGCTAACACAGGTGTAACATGTTTCAATTGGAGTTAAGTGATGAGACGACAGAGAAAAGTGCCTAGGCAGTATTTGAACAGATAAGGGTGTGGTGTTTCCAAAGCTGATGAATAACAGCTTGCTCAAGACTCAAGGAAGACTAAGAACCCCAAGCAAGATAATTCTAAAGTAAACATCTTTGAAACTTACACTGTCAAACCAAAAAAAAAAAAAAAAAAGGCAATTAAAAGAGAACATCATGAAAGGAACCAGGGGGTCAATAAAAGCATGGGCTTCAGAACAGGACAATGAGAGTGACAATTGACTTTCAAACCTAAACAAGGAAGTCCAGAGTGTGTAGAAAGATATATTCAAAGTGCTGAAAGAATGTAACTGCCAACTTAGGGCTCTATAATCAGGAAAAACACCCTCCAAGATGAAGGGGAAATAAAGACACTTTCAGACAAACAAAACAATGAATGTTTCATATTCCTATTATATGATCCAGCCATCATGCTTCTTGGTAGTTACCGAAGTTGAGTCGAAAACATTTGTCCGCTCTGAAGCCTGCACACAAAAATTTATAGCAGCTTTATTCATAATTGCTAAAACTTGGATGCAATCGTTCCAGCATGGTGACGACAGTAAATAACAGAGTATTATATACTTGAAATTTGCTGAGAGCTTACATACCAAGTGTTCTCACCACCCAAAAAAAGGGTAACTACGTTAATTCGTTTGATCATGGTAGTCATCCCACTGTGTTTATCAAAACGTTATGTTGTATCACCTAAATATATGCAATTATTACTTGTCAACCATAGCTCAGTAAAGCTGAAACAGAAGATGACCTGCAAAAGGTAAGTGAATAAACTGTGGTACACCCATATAACGTCCGTATTCAGCGACAAGAGCAAAAGAGCTACCGAGTTGCAAAGAGACATTCAGGAACCTAAAAGCACGTTGCAACATGGAAGAAGACAATCTGAAAAGGCTGCCTACTGTATGATGCCAACTACCACATATGATATTCTGGAAAAGGCAAGGCTATGGAAACCCTAAAAAGATCAATGTTTGCCAGGATTTGGGGGGAGTGAAGGAAGGAAGGATAAATGGAGCAAAAGGGAGTCTTAGGACAGTGAAAGTATTCTCTCTGTTACAGTGATGATAGACCCGTCATTACACATTTGTCAAAAGTACAACAACAAAGAGGGAACTGGGATGTAAACTATGGATTTTAATAATCATGGATCAATATTGATTGGTTCATCGCTTGTAACGGATGGACCACAGTAATAGAAGATGTAAATGATAGGGGAAACCAAGAGCAGACTGCAGGTGGTGGGGAGAAGGAGTATGCAGGAACACTCTACTTTCCAAACAATTCTATTTTAAGCACAAACCTGAGGTAAACATTAAAATCTATTAATTTAAATTAGAAAAGGGATGTTTCACCACCACATCCACTCTAAAGGAAATACCTTAGTGTATTCTCTAAGCAGAAAAAGAACCAGCCCTGGTCAAACGTAAAGAAAGATAAGGAAGTAAAGAAGAGTGACGTACAGGATAAATGTGTAGGTATATTTAAATGATACTGATAAAGACAAAATAATAATGTCTTTTGAGGTTAAAACCACGTGTGTTTGTGTGTGTGTATCTCCGAGTGATTAAACTGGCAGCAACAATATTAAAGTAAGGAGAGGGTAAATGTGCACTAAGTGTTCTAAGGTAGTTACATCTTCTGTGATGACATGAATGGATCAATTTACATTAGACTATGACAAGTTAAAAATGCATGTAGTAGTCTCCATATAACCACTCAAAGAACAATGAAAAAGTGAGTATCTATCAAGGTGATAGAGCTGGAGACCAGACACATTTTAAAATTAATCCTAAAGAAGGCAAAAACTATGAGATAAATGAGCACAAACAAGCAGGAGAAATAGAAAATAGTAAGATGGTAGATATAAACCTGAATGTGCCAATAATCACTTTAAAGGCAAATACTCCAATTAAAAGACAAAGGTTAACAGTCTGGAGGCAGAAGGCTGAGGAGAGGAAAAGCAGGAGGATGAGGGAGGGGTAAGGAGGAGAAGAAGACAGAAATCAACCATATGCTGCTTACAAAGATGTACTTCAGCTATAACTATAGAGAAAATTTCAACATTACAAATTAGAAAAACATATACCTTAAAATATTAATAAAGACAAGCTGGTGTACCTTTATTTACATCAGAAACTTTGGCCTTTTAGGCAAAGAAGCATTACAATAGGTAAAGATGGACACTTCATAATCATAACAGGCCCAACTCACCAAGGAAATAAAAGTTATGAGCCTGTTTGCACTCGATAACACGGTCTCAAACTATAATGCAAACCTTAACAGAGCCGCTAGGACATGTATGTGAATCTGTAATCATAGTGGGAGGTTTTCAAACACTTTTCTCAGTAACTGACAGAACATACTGATAAAAATCGCAAAGATAAAAAAGATTTTAAAAATACAATGAAGAAGGGACACCTGGGTGGCTCAGTTGGTTGAGCGACTGCCTTCGGCTCAGGTCATGATCCTGGAGTCCCGGGCTCGAGTGCCGCATCGGACTCCCTGCTGGGCGGGGAGTCTGCTTCTCCCTCTGACCCTCCCCCTCTCATGCTCTGTCTCTCTCTCAAATAAATAAATAAAATCTTAAAAAAATACAATGAAGAAACTTGGCTATATATATGTGTGTGTCTATATATATATGTGTATGTGTGTGTGTGTGTGTGTGTGTGTGTGTGTGTGTGTGTTTAAAATTTTAATTCCAGTGTAGTTAACATACATCCTTATATTAGTTTCAGGTGTACAATATAGTACAATATAGTGATTCCACAATTCCATACATTACTCAGTGCTCATCATGATAAGTTTGCTCTTAATCCCCTTCACCTATTTTTACCATCCCCTCATCAATCTCCTCTCTGGTAACCATCAGTCTGTTCTCTATAGTTAAGAGTCTGTTTCTTGGTTCCATTCTCTCTCTCTCTCTCTCTCTCTCTCTCTCTCTCTCTTTTTCCCTTGCTCTTTTGTTTCCTTTGCTCCTTTGCTGCTTCCATAATTTGGCAATTGTGCGTAACGTGGCAATAAACAGCTTTCTAACCCATATAACTGTGGGTTAAGGATCCCTTTGAATTAGTGTTCTTGTATGTTTTGTGTAAATATCCAGTCGTCTGATTACTGGATCATAGGGTAGTTCTACTTTTAACTTTTTGAGGAATCCCCATACTGTCTTCCAGAGCAGCTGCACCAGTTTGCATTCCCACCAACAGTGCAAGAAGGTTCCCCTTTCTCCACATCCTCACCAACACCTGTTGTTGTGTTATTGATTTTAGTCATTCTGACAGGTGTGAGGTGATAGCTCATTGTAGTTTTGATTGGCATTTCCCTGATGATCAGTGATGTTGAGCATCTTTTCATGTGTCTGTTGGCCGTCTGGATGTCTTCTTTGGAGGAATGTCTGTTCATGTCTTCTGCCCATTTTTAAATTGGATTTTAAATTTGGTTTTTAGGTGTTGATTTGTAGAAGTTCTTTATAGAGCTTGGCTATTAACCCTTTATTGGATGGATCATTTGCAAGTATTTTCTCCCGTTCAGTAGGTTGCCTTTTAGTTTTGTTGATTGTTTCCTTGGCTGCGCAGAAGCTTTTTATTTTGATGTAGTCCCGATAGTTTATTTTGGCTTTTGTTTTCCTTGCTTCAGGAGACATATCTAGAAAAATGTTGCTCTGACTGATGTCACAGAAATTACTGCCTGTGCTCTCTTATAGCATTTTTATGGTTTCAGGTCTCTCATTTAGGTCTTTAATCCATTTTGAGTCTATTTTTGTGTATGGTGTAAGAGCGCAGTCCAGTTTCATTCTTTTGCATGTAGCTGTCCAGTTTTCCCAAGAGCATTTGTTGAACAGACTGTCTTTTCCCCATTGTAGACTCTCACCATTTTTATCATTCTTTAATTGACCATATAACTGTGGGTTAATTTCTGCACTCTCTATTGTGTTCCACTGATCTATGTCTCTTATTTTTGTGCCAGTGCCATACTGTTTGATTACTACCGCGCTGTAATAGAACTTGAATTCTAGAACCGTGATACCTCCAGTTTGGTTTTTCTTTTTCAGGATTACTTTAGCTATCTGTGGTCCCTTGTGGTTCCATATAAGTTTTAGGACTTTTTTGTTGTTGTTCTAGTTCTGTGAAAAAAGCTGTTGGTGTTTTGATTGGGATGGCCTTAGGTCTGTACATTGCTTTGGGTAGTATAGACATTTAACAATATTTGTTCTTCCAATCCATGAGTATGGAATGGCTTTCCATTTCTTGGTGTCCTCTTCAATTTCTTTCATCAGCGTTTTGTAGTTCTCAGAGTACAGGTCTTTCACCTTTTCGGTTAAGCTTATTCCTGGGTATTTCATTCTTTTTCGTGCAATTTTCTCAACTTCTCTTTCTGCTGCTTCATTATTAGTGTATAGAAAGGCAACAGATTTCCTTACATTGATTTTGTATCCTGGGACTTTAATGAATCTGTTTATTAGTTCTAGCAGTTTCTTGGTGGAGTCTTTAGGGTTTTCCATATGCTGTATCATGTCATCTACAAATGTGAAAGTTTTACTTCTTCTTTAGGGATTTGGAAGCCTTGTACTTCTTTTTGTTGTCTGATTGCTGTGGCTAGGACTTCCAGCACTGTGCTGGATAAAAGTGGTGAGAGTGGACATCCTCATCTTGTTCCTGACGTTAGGGGAAAGTCTTTCAGTATCTCCCATTGAGTATGACTGTGTTGACTGTGGGTTTTTCATATAAGCCCTTTATTATGTTGAGGTATGTTCCCTCTAGACCTACTCCGTTGAGGGTTTTTCTCATGAATGGATGTTGTACTTTGTCAAATGTTTTTTCTGCATCTGTTGAAAGGATCATATGGTTTTTAAACTTCCTCTCATTGTATCTTGTTGATTGATTTACAAATATTGGACCGTTTTTGCATCCTGGGAATATATCCCACTTGATCGTGGTGAATGATTTTTTTAATGTATTGTGAGATTCGGTTTGCTAGTATTTTGTGGAGGATTTTTGCATCTGTGTTCATCGGAGACATTCGTTCTCTTTTGTTGTGGTGTCTTTATTTGGTCTTGGTATCGGGCTAATGCTGGCCTCATTGAATGAAGACATTTATATCAGTGCACTCAACAAGGCAGGATACATAGTCTCTTCATGTGCTATTGCTATTTCCCAAAACTGACCACATGTTGACCATAAAGCGGGTCTCAGCAAATTTTGAGACAATGAAATAATAAAGACTACAATGCCATGAAGTTTTTAATTAGTAACCAGTGATAACTAGAAAATCCCCCATGGGCTTTTACATTAAGAAATATCCTTCCTTAGAGGACATTTAACCCAGAGCTCAAAGAAGAAAACATTAATGAAATTTAAAATACATATATTTAACTGAATATTAATGGAAATTTGTGAGATAATGCTTTAATGTGTACACTACGAAAAAGAAAGGCAATAAAAATTAATAACCTGCATATCTATTTCACAACTTTGATAGAACAGCAGATTAAACTCAAAGAAAGCAGAAGAAATGAAATAAGGATAACAGCATTAATAAGTTAAAGATAAAACAAAATAGCCAAGGTTGGTTCTTCAGAAGGACAACACAATTGATCATCATCCTTGTGGGCCTGAAGGAAAAAGAGAGAAGTTATCTAAAAACCAGTGTCTGGAATGAATGAGGAGGAGCCATAGCTATGAACAATAAAGATATTAAAAGATCATCAGTCAAAATCATGAGCAGCTGTATGTAAATAAATCTGAAGGTTTAGACATAATGTACAAATTTCAAGAAAAGACAAATGACACAAAAACAACAAATGATCCTCAAAATACTAAATATGTGTAATCTGAAGAAAACAACAACAACAACAACAACAAAACAAGGTCCATATTCTGATGACCCCACCAATTTATTCTACACAACTTTTAGGAAGAAATAATGGCAATTTTACCTACTTGCCAGAAAATAGGAAAAAGAGGAGTCACTTCTCATCTCATTCTATGAAGCCTAAACAGTATAAGAACATTCTAAGAGACAAAGTGTACAAGCCAATCTTTCACATAGCATAGAAGGAAAAGTCATGAATAAAACATTAGGAAAACAAATCCAGTTATATGTGTCAAAAGGATAATCTATCACAAGAAAGTCAGGACTGTTCTAGAAATGGAGTGGTTTAGCACTTGAAAAATAAATGTATTTCACAGAATTAATTTACGAAGAAGAAGACATTGTTATATTCCCTATAGATGCGGAAGAACGTATTTCATGAATTTGATTTTTAAAAACTAAGCTTCCTCTAGATAAAAAGCTTTTGCACAGCAAAGGAAACAGTCAACAAAACCAGAAGACAACCGACAGAATGGGAGAAGATATTTGCAAATGACATATCAGATAAAGGGCTAGTATCCAAAATCTATAAAGAACTCATCAAACTCAATACCCAAAGAACAATCCAATCAAGAAATGGGCAGAAGACATGAACAGACATTTTTCCAAAGAAGACATCCAAATGGCCAACAGACACATGAAAAAGTGTTCAACATCGCTCGGCATCAGGGAAATCCAAATCAAAACCTCAATTAGATACCACCCCACACCAGTCAGAATGGCTAAAATTAACAAGTCAGGTAATGACAGATGTTGGCAAGGACGCGGAGAAAGGGGAACCCTCCTACACTGTTGGTGGGAATGCAAGCTGGTGCAGCCACTCTGGAAAACAGTATGGAGGTTCCTCAAAAAGTTGAAAATAGAGCTACCATACGACCCAGCAATTGCACTACTGGGTATTTACCCCAAAGATACAAATGTAGGGATCCGAAGGGGTATATGCACCCCAATGTTTATACTGGCAACGTCCACAATAGCCTAACTATGGAAAGAGCCAAGATGTTCATCAACTGATGAATGGATAAAGAAGATGTGGTGTATATATGTATAATGGAATATTATGCAGCCATCAAAAAAATGAAATCTTGTCATTTGCAACGATGTGGATGGAACTAGGGGGTATTATGCTAAGCGAAATAAGTCAGTCAGAGAAAGACATGTATCATATGATCTCACTGATATGAGGAATTCTTAATCTCAGGAAACAAACTGAGGGTTGCTGGAGTGGTGGGGGGTGGGAGGGATGGGGTGGCTGGGTGATAGACACTGGGGAGGGTATGTGCTATGGTGAGCACTGTGAATTGTGTAAGACTGTTGAATCACAGACCTGTACCTCTGAAACAAATAATACATTATATGTTTAAAAAAAGAAGAAGATAGTAGGGAGGGAAAAATGAAGGAGGGGAAATCGAATGGGGAGACGAACCATGAGAGACTGTGGACTCCGATAAACAAACTGAAGGTTCTAGAGGGGAGGGGGGTGGGGGGATGGGTTAGCCTGGTGATGGGTATTAAAGAGGGCACGTATTGAATGGAGCACTGGGTGTTATATGCAAACAATGAATCATGGAACACTACATCAAAAATAAATAAATAAATAAATAAATAAATAAATAAACTAAGCATCCAACAAATGTGGGGAAAAGGGAACCCTTGTGCACTGTTGGTGGGAATGTAAACTGGTACAGGAGTTACAGAAAATGATATGGAGGTTCCCCAAAAAGTTGAAAATAGAACTACCATACGATCCAGCAGTTCCGCTTCTGAGTTTATATCTGAAGGAAACAAAATCACTATCTCCAAGAGATATCTGCATCCCCATGTTCATTTCAGTATTATGCACAATAGCCAAAACTTGGAAACAACCTAAGTGCCTATGGACAGATGAATGGATAAAAAAGATCGTATAGTGGGATATTATTCAGTCATAGAAACGAGGGAAATCCTGCCATTCGTGACAACGTGGAAGGACCATGAGGGCATTATGCTAAGTGAAATAAGTCAGACAGGCAAGGACAAATACTGTATGATCTCACTTATATGTGGACTCTAAAACAAAGCCAAACACAGAAACAGACAGTAGATGATGCTTGCCAAGGGCTCGGGGGTGCGGGATGTGGGGAGATATTGGTCAAAGGATGCAGACTCTCAGTTATAAGATGAAAAAGTTCTGGAGTTCCAATATTCAGCACGGTGACTATAGTTAACAATACTGTTACATATATTTGAAAGTTGCTAAAAAAAAAATCTTACATTTTTCTCACCAAAATATTATAATTATGTGCCACGAAGGAGTTGTTAACTAACTTTATTGTAGTATTCATTTCACGTATATGTGTGTATCAATTCATCATGTTATTTAAATTTACACAATGTTATATGTCAATTATATATCAATAACGTTGGAAATTTATTTAAAATAAAAATACACGTTTATGATAAAACCTCCAAGCAAACTAGGAATAAAAGAGAACTCTCTTAAAGCACTCAGAATATCTTTGAAAAGCCTACATAAACAGGGGCACCTGGGTGGCTCAGTCGGTTAAGCAACCTACTCTTGGTTTTGGCTCAGGTCATGATCTCATGGGTTGTGAGATCAAGCCCCGCCTTGGCCTCCAGGCTCAGAGGGGAGTCTGCTTGAAAATTTTCTCCCTCTGCCCCTCTCCCCACTCGTGAGTGCTCTCTCTCTCTCTCATAAATAAATAAATATTTTTAAAGAAATTAAAAAAAAATAAAAGCCTACCAAAACCATTGCACTTAATCGTGAAATATTGAAAGCCATCCTTCCGAGATCATGAAAAACAGTAGGTTATCCACTGTCACTACAAACAGTGTCATAAGGGAAGAAAAAGTAACAAAGATGATCCAGCCAATATAGCCCTAAATGCATACACATGTGAATCGAAGGACATGTATATGACTGTTGTCCACAGTAACATTTTTAATCCTCCGGGACTAGAAACTACTGAAATGTCCATCAGAAATAGGATGTGCAAAAAAATTGTGGTATATTTACACAAATTGAAATATTATTCAGTAATGCATATCCATGAACTCAGCTAACAAACAACAAAAAAAGAAGAGGCGTAAGTGAAAATTATAATGTTGCCAAAAGAAAGCTAGATTATAAGAATATGTACCATAATGTATTTATCATGTGCAATGAAACTCACAAGCAGGCACAATTAAAGTGTTAAAAGTCAAAATACTGGTTAGACTTGCTGAGGTGGCACACAACAGTGACTAGGTAAAGACATAAGGGTGATTTTGGTTTGCTGGCAATGCCAGATCTCTTGACCTGGATTGTAGTTTCTCAGATATTTGAGATATGATAGTTTACTGAGTGGTACTTTTCTGTTTCCTGCAATTCCCTTTTGGTGCTCTATTCCACTGAAAAGTTACAAAAAGATATTTAATAAGTAGAGTTCCAAGAGTGTACATAAAGAATTGGTTCTGTGGTGATTTGTATATTCTCTGACCACCATGCCACTAAACTATAAATTAATAACCAAAATCATTTGAAAAATCCCTCACATGTTTGTGAAGAAATATCTTCCTGAATACCCAGGACTCTAGGAAGAAATCACGTTGAAATTAGAAACCATTTGGAACTGACGAAGATGAAAACTCAAGAGTCTTTTGCCTGCTGTAGTTATTAAATCTCTCCTCTGGTGATGCTTAGATTTCTCAGGGAAGGATCTCCTGCATCTATGGGAAAAGGCAAGATGCCAGCGGTGTGTACACATTGGGAATGTGGCTAGAAATTAAACTGTTATGTAGATTTTTTACTTAAATCCCTATATTGGGTTTGGATGCCTGGATCTCACCTGAGGCTGAGATCCCAAAGTCCATTAATTATCCATTTATCCCCTCCAGAGAGTAAGTGTTTGCTCAAACTCCCAAGGGTTTGGGGAAAGCAATTTGCCCAGCTAGAGGTTGCTGAGAGGGGTTCTGGGTGTCTAAATGTGTCTTAACTCTACTTTAGAGCAATCATGTAATTTACAACCCCCCACCACGACCCCTAACTTGCAGGGGAACATGCCACCCCCAATCTCACAAACAGCTTGAAGGTCTGGTGAAGGGGGTTAAAGACCATTGCTCTGGAGGTTTCCTCACTGGTGGGTTAGGATCGAATGCTCGTAAATCCGTTAATTCAGGCATCATTCATCTGTCTGCTTTCCACCTTCTCATACTTTATAATTATTGTCTCCTCACCCATCCTTTTTGTCCTTGTGAGGTTAGGTGTCTAACAAAAAGGATCTAGCCAGGAGAGCAGGAGGAGGACTAGATGGAAGGACAAAGAATGAGAAAGGGAATGGGTGAAGGGTATGAACAAAGGTGCCTCTGGGGCACTTGGAAACAGGAGCAAGCGTCCAGCGACATGATGAAACAGCTCCTCACCCTGTTTTGGTGCACGTGTTAGATCCCAATGAGTGGGCATCCCGTTGGACTTCATTTTCACACCTTGGGTAGTGGAGGGCAGGATCCCTAGGTCCCGTCATGAGAGTCCCATCATGCTGCAAATGATGGGAGAGGATAGTTGCCCCCAACATTAAGGGGAAGACAGTTACCTGAGGAGGCAATAAGAGAATGCTGGATGGCAAAACACCAAATGCCAGTGACATTCCCTCCACTGAACCCACCGTGGAAATTAGTTCCCCTGTTGTTCATAGTTGTAGCTCCTTGTCATTTAATTCCATATCACTTATCATAATTTGCAAATGTAACAATGATGTCTGTGATTCATTTGATGACACACTGACCCACCAGGCTGAAGGCTCAGTATGCATGGCCATTATTAGGCCGATCATAATTGGATGAATTAATTCTTAGTCACTCCATAAGTAGCTTGGTGGGCGCAGGGGAGGGAGGGTGCGAGGAAGAACAAAGAGTATAGAGAGAAGGAGGAAGGAAAGAGAGGGCAGAACAATGGAGGACCAAGATGAAAACCTAAGGAGGGAGAGAAGAGGCAAGGGATAGAGGATGACAGGAGGAGAACCTGAAAGACAATGCAGGTAGGAGAGAGGGAGGAGTGAGAAGGGAAAGATAAGAGGGTGATGGTGTATGTTGAAGTGGACATAGCACAGCCTCACCCACAAGAATCCTGTGGGCCTGCAGCATGATGCAGAGAATGGTGTGCGTGCGTGTGTGTGTGTGTGTGTGTGTGTGTGTCCGCACGCACCTGTGTGTTTTCTGTGTAATAATAATTGCAGGGTATGACCTACCTGTGGAAATTGTGAATTCTTTCAATATGAGTGTTTTGCTCAAGTCTCTTCCCCTGAGGGCCTTTATGTCAGGACCACCTCTGCTTTTCTCCCACAATCCAATACATTATTCAGCTTCAGTTCCCATGGTAACCACGCTATCTGCTTCCTGTCATGTGTAGGGACTAAGAATGAGACAAAGAGAAAGGCAGAGAATTGTGTCTTCCTCTGAGGTACACAAGCCCCTAGTCGGGGATTTAAAAGCACAGTCTATTGAGTTCCATCTTGCCCTGAGCCCATGCCTGGTGGAGGAGGACAGAAATTGCAGAGAGGCCCAATATGAACTCAGAAATTCTACCTCTCCATAATGCACCCACGTGGTTGGGAGACCTAGGCTTCCTTGCCCCTTAGCCACCTTCCTACCAATAATTTGTTTTACCTCCAAACCATGCCCATGAAGTCCAGGATTCCTGCTCCACAACCTACTTCTCCTCGTCCTACACTGTAGCCTCTACCACATTATGGGGGGAGGGAGGGTTCCAGTAGCCCCATTTTCTGACAGGAACCTCAATTCCAGCCAGATTTCAAAAGTACTGCTTCCAGAAAAGATCCATGAGCCACAGTAGGGGAGTCACTCAGGACAAACAACTTCCTCCTCTCCTCTTTGGCCTGGGAGACCTCTACCTACCCAGACCATGAGACCAGTTAATAAGACTTCTAGTTCCTGCCCCACTGCCCCTGTTCTGCCAGGGCCTTGGACAGACTCAGAGGAGGGAGGTCTCTGCCAGCCTCCCGATTTTGGAATACAGCAAAAGTACCGAAACGCCTCTTCCCTTTCCCCTGCTCTGGAGTAGCCAGCTTCTTCCTCTGCATTTTCTCCCCGTTTCAGAGTCTGGGCAAGCATGGTGCCAGGCAGGACATGAGACTTCCCGGGACACCAATTTGTGAGGAGAGACAGCACGAAACTTGAAGGTAGGTCCCATCTGCCCCTCCCTTCTCCCCCAGTATTTTAGATATCTCTGGAAGTCCATTTGTCCAGCCTCACTCTCTTTTCCTGGGTCCCGGCTGTCCACCATTTCTCATGTACCGGAATCCCTCAGTCCAAAAAAATCTGAGGAATCTCATCTCCACTCCCATTGAGTAACACACACTGGACAGAACCCAAAGTCTTGCCCATTCTCCTGATCTCAGGGTCTTTTTGAGACACCCAGTTCATGTTTGTAAAGGGACTTTGCTTCATATCCACTGCCAGTATCCACCTGCCAGCCACTTCTCTATGTCTCAAACCCCTCTCAGGGGATCCCAGATCTGCTGGGATGCTGGTCTCTGTCTGGATGTCCAGCAGGAGATTCCCTTGGAGTAGGACCAAAGTGGAACAGCAAGGCAAGGAAAGCAATGTTTTGCTTGATGCCCTTCTCCTGAAATCCCCCCAAATACCACTCTAGACTTTACGGGAGCCACAGATTTTAATGACAGGTGAAAAGTAACTAGAGGAACTAGAGACAATTATAATATGGAACAAAACTACTAGGAAATGATGGCTAAATATCAATGTTCTTAGAGCCCACAGAAAATCACCCATCTCCTGCTTCCCCAACAAAAAGTTATGCCTTCTGGGAACATTCCACTCTGGGTGGATCCCTGTTCCTAGCTTTTCTCCTCTGTCTTAAGGACTGCCCTTTTCTCCCCTTGAGGAAGAGAAAGTCCCCTTCATTCTCTCCTTCATTGCAGGGATTTATTTTTTTCCTAACAATGGGATCTTTCCACATCTCCACCCCCCCCGACTCTGAACATACAAACACACAAAGACACTCACACACAT
>NW_022589983.1:0-39688 GCF_004348235.1 Phoca vitulina
CTTTCTTTCTTTCTTTCTTTCTTTCTTTCTTTCTTTCTTTCTTTCTTCTTTCTTTCTTTTCTTCTTTCTTTCTCTCTCTCTCTCTCTTTCTTTCTTTTCTTTTCTTTTTTCTTTTTTCTTTTTTTTCCCATATGGCTATTTCATTTTTTCCACCACCATGATTTGAAAAGATTATTTTTTCCCCATTGAATATCCTTGGCACCTTTTTGAAAAAGCAATGACTATATACTTGTGTGTATTTGTATCTGGAATCACTATCATGCTCCATTGTTCTATTGTCGATCTTCATGTCGACAGCAAACTTCATAGTAAGTGTTGGTATTTTTCTTTTTTAAGTTTTTATTTAAATTCCAGTTAGGTAAAATACAGGGCAGTATTTGTTGCAGGTGTACAATATAGGGTTTCAACACTTCCATACAACTCCCGGTGCTCATCACAACAAGTGCACTCCTTAATCCAGATCACCTTAAAAAAAAAAAAATGTTGAAATCTGACAGTATAAATCTTTCAAATTGATTTTTCTTTTCCAAAATTGTTTTAGCTCTTCTAGGTGTTCCTCATTTCCTTATAAATTTTAGAATCCGTTTGTCAATTCCTACCAAAACCCTGATGGGATTCTTAACGGAGATTGTGCTGAGTCTATTGATGAATTTACAGAGAATTAACTCTTTAACAATATCTGGTTCGTGATGTCATGAACATAGTATATCTCTGCATTTATTTAGGTCTTCTTTAATTGTTTTCAGCAATATTTTAATGTTTTCAGGTAAAATGTTGCACGTGTTTTGTCAGACCTATACCTAAACAATTCATAATTTTAGGCTATTGTAAATGGTATTTTTGCTATTGCAAATGGTATTTTAAATTTCGTTGTCTTGATTACTTATTTTTGTTATATAAAATTCCATTGATTACAATAAAGTTATGGATAATATGCACTTATAAACTTTTAATGAAAGATCCTTGATGACAATTCTCGCATCCCTGACATTGGTAACTCGTGTCTTCTATCTTTTATTCCCCTGATCATTCTAGATAACGGCTTATCAATTGTATTGATACCTTTTTTTAAGATTTTATTTATTTATTTGAGAGAGAGAGAGAGAGAGAAGGAGCAGGGGGAGCAGAGGGAGAGGGAGAAACAGGAGCAGAAGGAGCAGAGGGAGAGGGAGAAACAGATTCCCTGCTGAGCAGGGAGCCCCCCCACCGGGCTGGGGCTCTATCCCGGGACTCCCAGGATCATGACCTGGGCCAAAGGCAGATGCTTAACTGACTGAGCTACCCAGGCACCCCAAGTGTATTGATATTCTTAAAGATCAGATTTAAAGTCTTTTATTTTCTCTATTGTCTAGTTCAGTGACTTCTTCACTTTCCCTTATTTCCTTTCTTCTGCTATTTTGGTCTTCATTGTTTCTGCATTTTTGTTTCTAAGTACTGAAGTTAAGGCCATTGGTTTGAATTCCTGTTTTTATATATAGGCATTTTTGTTCTATAAATTTGTTTCTAATGACTGCTTTAGATGCAGCCTACTAATTTTAGTAAGTTGTACTTTAATTTTCATTCAGTTCAAATTACTTTCTAAATTTCTTTTTGATTTCCTCTTTCACCCATCTGTTACTGAAGAATGTATTACATACTTTCCAAGTATTTTTGAAATATTACAGATACATTTATGTTATCTACTTCTAATTTAATCCCAGTGTCCTCTAGGAAAATCCTTTGGGTGATGCTAATCCTGTCAAATTTGGTAAGACTTATTTGTGGCCCGGAATATATTGTCTATCTTGGTCAATTTTCAGGTACATATGAAAATAGTGTGTGTTTTTTGTTGTTGGGGGGAGAGTTCTAAGATGTTAATTAGATTAATTTGGGTGATAGTGTTTTTCAGTCTATACACTTACTGATTTTTTTTTTTTTTTGTCAATTGTTCAATTGTTGAGAGGAAAGACTTAAAATCTCTGACCCTAATTGTGAATTTTTCTCTCTTTCATGTATTTCCAAACTCTGTTTATAGGGTGTATAAACATTTAGAATTTTTACGCCCACTTGATGAATTGGCCGTTTTAGCCGATTATCAATATAAAAGATCCTCTTACATAAGATCCTCTCTATCCCTGGTAATATATTTTGTTCTGGAATCTGCTTTGTCTGATATTAATATATCCATCACAACTTGTTTTTTTACTGCTAGCATGATCTATCTTTTCCCATCCTTTTACTTTTAACCTCTATGTACCTTTATATTTAAAGTGGGATTCGTGTACACAGCATATAGCTGGATCTTATTTTTAAAATCCATGTCATAGGGGCTCCTGGGTGGCTCAGTCGGTTAAGCGTCTGCCTTCGGCTCGGGTGGTGATCCCAGGGTCCTGGGATCAGGTCCCGCATCAGGCTCCCTGTTCAGCAGTGAGTCCGTTTCTTCCTCTCCCTCTGCCCCTCTGCCTGCTTGTGCGTGCCCTCCCGCTCTCTCTCTCAAATAAATAAAACCTTTAAAAAAATAAAATAAAATCCATGCCATATGTCATTGGGAAAATGAAAACTAAGACAGTGAGATGCCCCTGCACACCTATGAAAATGGCCCCAATCCAGAACAGTGGCAATACCAAATGCTGGCGGGGATGTGGAGCAACAGGAATTCTCCTTCACTGCTGGTGGGAATGCAAAATTGTACAACCACTTTGGAAGACAGTTTGACAGTTTCTTACAAAACTAAAACTACCCTGACCATACAATCCAGCTATGTGGATCGTTCTTTGGTATTTACCCAAATGAGCTGAAAATGTATGTCCACACAAAAATCTCACATGTATGTTTATAGCAGCTTCATTCATAATTGCTAAAACTTGGAAACAACCAAGATGTCCTTCAGTAGGTGAATGAATAAATAAACTGTGACACATCCAGGCAATGGAATAGTATTCAGCATGAAAAAGAAATGAGCTATCAAGCCGTGAAAAGACATGTAGGAACCTTACTTAAATGCATACGACTCGCCGAAAGAAGCCTATCTGAAACGGCTACATACTGCATGATTCCAACTATATGACGTTCCGGAAAAGGCAAAACTATGGAAACAGTACCAAGAAAAAAAATCAGCAGTCACCTGTGGTCAGGAGAGAGAGAGAGGAGTTTGTATGTTGGGCACAGAGGATTGGGGGGGGTGGGCAGTGAAACAATTCTGTGTGATATTTTAATGGTGGATACGTGTCATTATATATTTGTCCAAACCTATAGAATGCACAAAACCAACAGTAAACACTGATGCAAATTGTGGACTTTGGGTGATAATGATGTGTCGATATAGATTCATTGATTGTAAGAAGTATGCCAGTCTGGTGCAGGAGGTTGGTAGTGGGGGAGGCTGTGTCCGTTTTGGGCAAGAGGTTTATGGGATGGCTCTGTACTTTCTGCTCAATTTTGCTATGAACTTAAAAGTGCTCTAAAAAATAAAGTCTATTTAAGAAAAAGGACTCCAAATTGTCAATCTCTACATTTTAATTGGTGAATTAGACCATTTGTATTTAATACTGTTATCGATATGGTTGGATTTAAAGCTATCGTGCTACCTGTTTTCTACTTGCTCATCTATTGTCTTATTTTTTCCCCATTTTAGGACTTATTTTAAATTAAGTGAGGGGATGCTTGGGTGGTTCAGTCCGTTAAGCATCCGACTCTTGATTTCGGCTCGGGTCATGATCTCAGGGTCATGAGATCCAGCCCTGTGTGAGGCTCCATGCTGAGTGTGGAGCCTGCTTAAGATTCTCTCTCTCCCTCTCTCTCTGCCCCTCCCCCTTCCCACATATGCTCTCTCTCTCAGGATGGATGAATGAATGAATGAATGAGTGAATGAATGAATAATAAAGTGAGCATTTCATGATACCATTTATCTCCCGCGTAGGCTTATTAGCCATAATTTTTTGGATAGGTATATTTGGGTTTATATTTGACGCTTCTTTAACTTGCCACAGTCTACCGTCAAGTAATATTGTACTACTTCACATGTAGAATTAGAATCTTACAACAATATACTTCTATTCCCCCCAGTCCCTGTGCTATTATTGTTCAAGAAATTAATAATTCCACATAATTTATACTCCACAATGCATTGTTATGAATTTCTGTTTACACTCTTAATTAATTCATAAGGAATTTTTTTAAAAATAAAAAGTAAATATTCTATTAATATCATCATATTTAGCATCTCTAGTATTGATTATTCATTTCTAAAGAACATATTTACATGTACTGCCATTTTTCTTGTACCTGAAAGGCATCCTTTAATATTTCTTGTAGTGCGTACCCAGTGATGATGAATTATTTCAACTCTGGTAAGTATGAAAAAACTTTTAATTCAACTTCACTTTTCTTTAAAAGATTTTATTTATTTATTTGAGAGAGAGAGAGAGCGAGAGCACAAGAGCATGAGCAGGGGGAGGGGCAGAGGGAGAAGCAGACTCCCCGCTGAGCAGGGAGCCCAACGCGGGGAAGGGCTCGATCCCAGGACCCTTGGGATGGCGACCTGAGCTGAAGGCAGAAGCTCAACCGACTGAGCCACCCAGGCGCCCCCCAACTTCACTTTAGAAAGATATGCATTGAGTACAAAATTCTGAGTTGATAGTTATTAATTATTTCACTATTATAAAGATGGTATGCCACTTTCTTATAACTTGCATTGTTTCTGATGAGAAGTTCTCTGTAATTCTTACCTCTGGTCCTGAATGGTTCTGTATTTTTTCTGGTTTCCCACTTTCTTAGGAGTGAGGGGGAGCAGATTGGAAGAATGTCATGAATACACACCATGCAATATCTGTGCATAGTCACTTTGGTAGATCTTCAGTGCATGCATAGCAAAGCAAACACATCTTAAAACCATATGGCTCAGTGAAAAAAACTCAGATTTAAAAAAAATTTTATACCATCATGCCTCTAGCCATGATGGATTTACAGGAACCCGATTTACTCTCCCACCGAAATATCTGGTAAACCAAAACAATTATAAAGCTTTACCTCATGGCACCACAGGCAACAACACAGGACAGTGATCCCTGAGGGAAGGGAAACTAACATGGTGAGCCCTCAGATTGCCCAACTCCCCCAACTTCTTGCCTGGATAGAGTTTGCAGGCTACAGCACGGGAGAGATTGAACACAAACAGAGCCCAGTGGAGAACCTGAGCGAAGGAGACAGAGTTGAGAATTCCGAGAGGCCAACGTGACTAGAATTTGCTGGAAGTAAGGGAGAGGAGAGCCACACGGAGAGGTAGTTCCGGAGAGCTGCGCAGGTTTCCCATCAGGGTGCAGTGTATGAGCAAGGGGGAGTGGTGGTAGCGGACTTCCATTTTCTGCAGTGAGTAGTTGTGAGGATAATGGTGCCACTTATTGAGATGGTGAAGATGGGAATTTTAAAGACAAGAGAGACAGGGAGTGTGTGTGTGTGGGAGGACTAGGTTTACCAAGGGACTGGTTCTAGACAGACTCACTATGAAGAGCCCTCGAGACATCCAAGCGGAGATGTCATGTAGGAGAATGAATATATGGATTTGGATCTCAAAGTTGAAGTTCAAACTGGGGCTGTAGATTTTGGAGTTATTAGCATAAATAGTTATATAGCATTGAGAGAGAGAGAGGCTGATATAAAAACAAACGTAACTAAAGCCCACATCATAAGAAAAAAGACATAGCTATGTATGGTGATGGATGTTAACTAGACTTACTGTGGTGGTCACCTCGCAATATATAAAAAATTTGAATCATTATGTTGTACACCTGAAACTAACATAAGGTTATATGTCAATTATATCTCAATTTTAAAAAGGCGGAAGAAAGGAAAAAAATTTTTAAATAATAAAGCAAACAAACGAAACGAATATAAGAGTCCACTATGGTTTTTGTAAAAAGCACAGGTTCAGTTTGAGATGGGAACCTAGTATTTTCTATTAGCACTGAGCAGTTTGTCAAGGCTTTCATTTCTAGGGTCTGGTCACCTCCCACAGAAACGTGTTACACAGAAAGGGCTGAAGAGACACAGGCTGCTGACAGCGGAGGTTGCTATGCAACAGCTGAGGAAAGCCATCCAACCAGCCAGAATTGACATTGGTCACTGGAGAGTAAAAGCTGTGGTCCTAGCAATAGCTTCCATTCATGCACAGGCGTCCCGGAGAGGCTGACATTAAAAACAAATATAAAAGTCCACCATGGATTTTGTAAAAAGCACAGGTTCGATTTGAGTTGGAAACATAGCATCTTCTCCCTCCAAAGCAGTTCCTCCAGTCATTCTGGAAGCATAGCAGCATGTGTTGGGTTGGGTAAGTGCTTCCTGCGCTTCCCATTTCGCATATTGAGAAACCAGGCTCAGAGATGTCCAGTGACCTGAGCAGGCTCACACAGCTAGCAACAGACTGGCCCATAACTCCATCCCTGGAATTCTGAAGACCAGCCCAGCTTCTTTCCACAAGACCACAGCTGCCCCAGGCCCCTGCCCTGGAAGGAACCCGGGCAAACATTTACTCTGAATCGGGGCTTGCCATGGCTCAGACACACAAGTGCCTGATTGTCCTGGCTGCTCCAGCGGGCACCAGGAAGGCCTCAGGGGCAGCGTGTTCGTGCCACTCACAGCGAAGAGGCCTGACAGTTGGGGCAGGGAGTGGACCCTAAGGAGCAATTCCCCCAGCTGGATGGACCCACCTAGAGTAGGCAAGGGGTGGAGACGGGGGGGGGGGGGGGGCTACCCCCGTCCTGGATGCAGAGCTTGAGGGTAGGTCTCAACCGGCAAAAACTTTGTTTGTTGGGGACAGGGGTTGGAAGGGCGGGGGGGGGGGGGGGGGGGGGGGGGGGGGGGGGGGAGTGGATCTGTCGCTCAAACTGGAGAGGGGAGCCTGCCTCAGTCCCCAGGCCAGCACTACTGGGACATGGGGTTTGGAGTCAGGAAGATTCAGGACCACATATTGCATTTTCTGTTGACTGGTTCTGTGGCCTTGTCTATTCATGCGGTGTGTCTGTGCTTCAGTTTTCTGATCTGTAAAATGGGCATGCTGACATCCACCTCCCAGGGCTGCCGTGAGAGGAAGACCAGCCCCAGCGCAGATAGTGCTGTGATGCCCAAGCTGCATAAAGAGTAGCTGGGGAAGCAGATGTTCCCATTGTGTCTGGGGGCCTTAGAGATGGATGGTGCTGGGGAACACAAAGGCAAGTGGCATCCTCTGGCCATTTCCATTCCCCTTGTTACATACAGTTAGACACCCAGCTAGAGACCTCTGTGTTTGTGACCTAGGGGTCATGCTGGGGAAGCCAGGCATAGTGTATTCCAGACCACACTGGAGGAGCTTAGCGGGAACGGGGAGGGCAGGGAAGAGAAGCATTTGTGCAAAAGTGCGGGGATCGAGGGTAGATGATTGGGTGGTCCAAGTGCACCACAGGCTGTGAGTGCGCGCGCCTCGGGTCAGAGGAGGGGTGAGGGGTATCTGGCGGGAAGGAGAAAAAGCCCCCCACCCCGCCCACCCACTCGCGGAATCGCATGCGCACTGGGGACCTGGTGGAGAGGGCTTTTGTTGGGAAAGCGGGCGGGCTGGAGGGGTCCGCGCATGCGCAGGCTGCCCAGCCGCGGGGGGTGCGCGGAGAAAAGGGGCGGGGTGGTCGGAGCTGCTGTGCTGGCAGCAGTAGGCGAGGGCGCGGCTGCGGGGTTCCTGGTGCTGAGGACGGACGCCATTGGAGCCCCAGGGAAGGTAAGGACCCAGCCTCAGACCGGACCGGGAGAGGGCGAGTGGAACCCGGCACGCTGCGCCCTCCCCACCCCCACACCCGGATCTGAACAAAGCCCAGGCACTCAGAACCCGAGCCCTATTAGACCCACGGTCTAGGTAGGACCCTCCCCCACCCCCACCCCCACCCCCCCGCCGCCCTCTCCCGCCAGGAGACGCAGGGCTCTCTGATCCGAGCCCTACTGATACCGGAGCCCGCGATCCGAACCCCTTTAGCAGACCCGTGTGCTCCCTGCTGAGCTTCCTTAGAGCGGAGGCCCTACCCCCACCCCCAACCACTCCTAGATCAGTCCCAACCAGCTGACCCCGTTGCCCCCTTCTTGGAGTTGCCATCCTGGGGGTTGAGACCTCTAGCGCTCCAATCCATGCCTCACCTAGTCCGAGCCCCCACCGCCCCACCCCTGGAGCTCCTCCTGTATGAGCCCAACCCAGACCTGAATCAGCTGAACTCCCCCGCCCGGACCTAGCCAGAGGGTCTCTGGATTCAGTTTCGCATAAGCTTTCCGGGGCTCCTGTTGTCTAAGCCCTCTCATGTCATCTGCTCCCCTTTCATCGTTAAATCAAAGCCCTTTGTTTCTCCCTGTCTCAGTGCACATCCCCTGTGGGACTCCTCAGACCCAAGCCCGCCAGTCCACCCCCTATTCAAATCTAGCCGCTGAGATGGGGAGCCTGCCCATCCTAAACTCCCCCTTAAGTGCGGGGTCTCCTCCGACCACCTCTCTCCCTCTCCTAGAGCTCTGTTAGATTCTCTGACAGAATCTAACCCAACTGATACCCCCTCCCCCCGGTGTTCCCCCCGCCCCCTCCACCGCCTCGTACTGCCTAGTAACCTGATGATTGCCGCCCCCCCCACCTCCAGAGAGATCCCACTGGATCCCGCCCCCTCCCCCTGAAGAGGCCTCACCCTCCCTCCCAGGCTGAGCTCTCTTCTCCTTGGGACCCCCAGCATGGCTGAGGGAAGCTACCGCATGGAATCGGAAACCTACAACGTTGAAGACATGGACGAGGGTAGTGATGAAGTCGGGGAGGAGGAGATGGTTGAAGGAAACGACTATGAAGAATTCGGTGCTTTTGGAGGCTACGGCACCCTCACCAGCTTTGACATCCGTATCCTCAGAGCCTTTGGGAGCTTGGGTCCAGGCCTTCGCATCTTATCGGTGAGGACCCTGGTGGGCCACCTGCTGGCCCTGGGCCTTCTCCCCCTCCCCCCGCCCAAGCTGCTGGGGAGGGGGGTGGGGCGGTGGATGAAAGGGAGGGTTGAGTGGGGAAGGACTGCCCAGCTTCCCCAGCCTTCCCTCTCCTGCTCCGAGAAAGGGGGCTTGGGAAGGTCTGGGGGGTGGTGGGAGCTGGCTGCAGGGAGGAGGCTGGCCAGCACAGGGAAGCATGCTGGGAGCACGGAGAGCTGTCTGCCTTCCCCTACCCTTCTCTCTGGCCTTACAGAATGAGCCTTGGGAACTGGAAAACCCTATGCTGGCTAGGACCCTGATGGAGGCATTTCAGCTGGATCCAGAAACACTTGCCAATGAGGCTGCCGCCCGTGCCGCCAACGTAGCCCGCGCGGCCGCCTCCAACCGTGCTGCTAGGGCCGCCGCCGCCGCCGCCCGTGCCACCTATAATCAGGTGGTCGCTCAGCGCCCGGTGGCCGCAGACCCGGCTGCAGGAGAAGATACCCAGCCCGTGACCTGTGCGGCCCAGGCTCAGGCAGCCGCCCCTGAGACAACCCGAGCTGCTCCGCACGTCTCCCAGATGCTAGTCAACAGTGAGGTGGCCGCCCCGGGGGCTCCGGCAACGTCCACACAGCCCCAGACGGCCTCCCAGGCGCAGGAGGCCGCTACCGAGGGCCCCAGTACCGCCCGTGCTTTCGCTCAGGCTCCCTGTGCTAGTGAGATGGATGCCACCCGGCCCAAGACAGCCTTCCTGGGTCAGAACGATGTCTTTGATTTCACCCAGCCGGCAGGTGTCAGTGGCATGGCCTTCCCACGCCCCAAGAGACCCGCCCCAGCCCAGGAGGCTGCCCCAGAGGGCCCCAGTGCCGCCTCCTCGGGGGTGCCCCCGGCAGCACCTGCCAGGGAGGGGGCAGCCACCCGGCCCAAGACCACCAAGTCCGGAAAGGCTCTGGCCAAGACTCGGTGGGTGGAGCCTCAGAATGTTGTGGCAGCCCCTGCCACCAAGGCCAAGATGGTCCCGAGCATCCCTGAGCCCGAGGGTGCAGCTGCCACCGCTCAGCACAGTGCTGAGCCCTGGGTCAGGATGGGAGGCAAGAGGACCAAGAAGGTGAGACCTCCCTGCTATCTCCAGCCCCCCTTGCTCCCCTCCGTTCTCTGCTCAGTCCTCTCCTCTGCCCCCTCCGCTCCCTTCCCCTCTCCCCCCTTGTCTCAGCTTGTGCGTGTTTGTCCAACACAGTGCGGTAGCGTGCTCTGACTGCACGAAGCCTCTGTCCTCAAGCCTGGAGGGAGAAGAGGTTGGCTCAGTGCCGGGCACGTAGTAAGCACTCAGCACACGTCATCTGCTGTTTGTACTACTTGATTTCCAAGTACCTGCTCTGGTTAAGATGTGTGCAGGGCACTTTTGCTCGGCCAGCCTGGTAGCCCTGGGTCTCTCCTCTCTCTCACGCTATAGTCCAAGCACCTGGATGACGAATATGAGAGCAGCGAGGAGGAGAGAGAGCCTCCTGCGGTCCCACCGACCTGGAGAGCATCGCAGCCCCCATTGATGGTGCGGGCTCAGGTGGCTCCCCGGCCCCCAATGGCCCTGAGGTCCCAGGTACCCTCAAGACACGTACTGTGCTTGCCACCGCGCAACGTGACCCTTCTGCAAGAGAGGGTAAGAAACCTGCCTTTCCCCCCATCTCCCTCCTCTCCTCTCCTCTCCTGTGGGCCAGTTCTTGGAGGTCACCCATGCCTTGATCTCCCTGTGTGCTCCTCCTTCTCCAGGCGAATAAGTTGGTGAAATATCTGATGATTAAGGACTACAAGAAGATCCCCATCAAGCGCTCAGGTGGGCAACCTGGGCCCCCTCCCCGAGCTCTGCCCTTCCACTGTCCCGTCCGGCATCAGATGTCTCCACCGAGCACGCCCAGCTGATCGCTCCATTTGCACAGTATGGGTGGGGGGGGTGGGGGGGGTCCCGACGGTGCTCCCCTCAGCAGGGCTGACCGAGGGGCTGCTGCAGCTCTTTGGCCCCTGCTCAGCCCAGGTGCTCTCTCCACCTCTCGCCTCTTGCAGACATGATGAAGGACGTCATCCGGGAATACGACGAACATTTCCCTGAGATCATTGAACGAGCAACATACACTCTGGAGAAGGTGGGCAAGTGCCCGGGCAGCTCACTGTGGTACAAGAGCTGCAGGGAAGCCTTGAGCCCTGCAGCCCCTTGAGGCCCCCTTTCGGTACTACCTGCTCTGGGAAGGCTTCCCTAGCTTCTCCTCCTGGGAGCATCCACTGCGTACTTGCTTCCCCGGAGGGTTCCTCTCCCTCAGATTCCTTCAGTGTCCCTGGTCTCCTGAAGTGGGTCCTACTGCTTTGGCCAGTGCCAGAGCTCCCACAGGGCAGTCCCTCTGCAGCCTCTCTTCTCGAGCCTTCCCCATAACTTCGGCGTCCCTGCTGAGGGAAAGTTCTAACGGGGAACTGAGGGACTGCCTGCAGGACAGGCAGTGTGGGTTCCTGCTCTCATGTTGTCTCCTCCCCCACGTAGAAGTTTGGGATCCATCTGAAGGAAATTGACAAGGAAGAACACCTGTACATTCTCGTGTGCACACGGGATTCCTCAGCTCGCCTCCTGGGAAAGTAAGAAAGGGCAGGAGGGTTGTGGCCTTCCTCACTGGTGCCTCCCCCTCCCCGTCCCCTCAGAGAAACGGGAAAACAGGGCTTTGGTGCCTGGCAACGGCTCCCACCCACAGGTAGTGGTGCCCAGTGATTAGGGGATGAAAGGGGAAGTGGCCTGGGGTGAAGCCTTGCTGCTCTCAGGACCCCCACGTCCACCCCCCCTTCCCCCACTGCCACCTCCCCGCCCCATCTTCCTAGGAAAGCAGGCTCCTTGTTGCCTGCCTCCTCCTGCTACGCGCCTGGCCTGGGCTTGGCAGAGTGATCCTGGGGGAAGGAAGCTTCCCATCCAGTGTAACTCCCGACGCTCAAAGGGCAGGGAAGGTCTGGATGTGCCTCCGGACACACTGTTGCCAAGTGGTGGCTCCCCGTCTGACCCCATCCTGGCCGGAACTCTGGGAGGGAGTGTTCGCATCCACATTTGAGGCGTGAAGCGATTCAGTCCCAGACAGAGGAATGAATGGTCTGGATGAGAGAGCAAGCCAGATGTAGAGTGGGAAGAACCGCCCGGTAGCCCAGCCATCCGGGAAGAGCTAGTTGGGTGAGCCAGCCCTAGTCCCTCGGGCAAATGGCTGCTGGACAGGATCCCTCTTCCTACACCTTCAGGACCAAGGACACTCCCAGGCTGAGCCTCCTCTTGGTGATTCTGGGAGTCATTTTCATGAATGGCAACCGTGCCAGCGAGGGTGAGTGGCTGGACCCGCAGCTGGGGGGTTGCCCACAGTCCCAGCTTCGTGTGCTAAATTCTTGTGGCTCTTCTCCCCTCACAGCTGTCCTCTGGGAGGCACTACGCAAGATGGGACTGCGCCCTGGGTATGATTGGGCTCTCGGCTCCCGCCCCTCGGTGTTGTCCTTGGGCACCGGTGGCCCCGGGGTGGGATTAGCCTGGGGGCCTAGTGCAGGGGAGTGGACCTCCTGGCCTGGGTAGAGCGCAGAGGGTCCCACCGGGGTGCATGGGGAAATGATCCTGAACTCTCAGCCCCTCTCTGCTCCATGTCCCCTCTCTGTCCCCAGATGGGACCCAAGAGAACCCATCAGAATTAGGGGTTCCGATCACACCCTTGCCTAGGGCATCCCTGACATGTGGCCCTGTGGCCCCTGCTGCCACCCCAGGCCTCCATGGGGATGCCCCCTCCCCCCCCCCCCACACACACAGTCTGGGAAGCTGTCCATCCTGCTAGGGAGTGCTCCTGCCCACCTCCGGGCACTGCCCCTGCGTGTAGTCATGGATTCCTTTCCTGGCCCTCAGGGTGAGGCACCCATTCCTTGGAGATCTGAGGAAGCTCATTACGGAGGACTTCGTGAAGCAGAAGTAAGTAGTGGCCAAGTTAACTTCGTCTCACACTCGTGCACTCCTCGTGGGCTGATGTGGCTGAGCAAGCCATTCCCGATGCCAGATCTTAGAGCCAGAGGGATAGGTGTCTCTGGTGTGGGGGTGGGCGGGGTACGTGAGTGTTGGCGGGGAGTAGAATTCCAGCGCAGCCTTGGGGAAAGGGAGTCGAAGTCGGCAGAGGACACGGCGCAGGGTGTATTGGAACCACCGTGCCATTTGGTACCTGCCCTGTAGGCGGCTGGAGAATGTCTCCCGCTTTACATCCCGGGAACCTGGGGCTCAGAGAGTAGAAGTCTTGAGTACGGCCCCGGCTGGTAAGGGGCCCATTTGGTCCCGGAGCTCAGCCCTCCTAACTTTCCGGTCAGGCCCAGCCTGTCCTCGGTCCTCGGAGAACACACGCGTGCGCTCACACAGGCACAACAGACTGGCCCAGACACGCGCATGCGCGCACACGCAAAGTGGGGAGTACGCACGGAGTGTGCCGCTGTTCTCCCCTTTCCGATCCGCTTCTTGGCGGACTGTCCCAGGGTTCTGCCAGGCGGTGGACGGGAGCCTGCGATGGAGTGTGCTCATAGCAGGGGGCCTGAAGCAATGGCTCCTGGGTTTACACCACAATCCAAGGGGGATCTGGGTTCATTGTGACAAGGGGCGTGAAACTTGTGGCCTTCCTACGAACAGATACCCGACACGTGTCCCACCCCGCACCTCCACGTGGCTTCTTCTGGGCAGGACCAGCGGCCTGAGGCTTTGTAGGCCTCAGTCCTGGAGGCAGAAACCCTGGGAGTGAGCGTGGGAGTGAGGCATGGGCCGGAGGGCCGGAGGGCCGGGACAGTCCTCCCGCAGGAGCTGGGCTGCAGTATCGGGGCTGGGAAGGGCCTACCCGGGAGCCCTTGGTGCGACGACAGGTCTGCCTGGCTGGAAGCAAACGTTTCTCTTCCTCTTGCACTGAGGTACCTGGAATACAAGAAGATCCCCAATAGCAGCCCACCCGAGTATGAATTCCTCTGGGGCCTGCGAGCCCGCCACGAGACCAGCAAGATGAGGGTGCTGAGATTCATCGCCCAGGTAACAGGGGAGCCTCTGTTTGGGGCCAGGCAGTGGGGTGTGAGTTTGGTGCTTGCCATACCCTCTCTGTTTCTTGGCTACGGCCTCCCCCTCAGGCTGTTGGTCCAGTGAGCATCCGGACAGGTTCCTAAGTAGGTCACTTACCCCAGTTCACAGGTGCAGTAAGTGTGAGGGATGGGGTGAGGCCCCGGGGCTGGCACGGAGTCATAGGAGAGTCGGATTCCAGTGGCCTCGACTTGCCTCGTGACCACGCCCAGCCCGCGGGAGGGTGTACGGCAGGAAGCAGGTGCTCAGCGAACGTGGGGTAGCTGTGCGCATGGTGTCTGTTACCCCACTGCAGAATCAGAACCGAGACCCCCGGGAGTGGAAGGCTCATTTCTTGGAGGCTGTGGATGATGCTTTCAAGACGATGGATGTGGATATGGCTGAGGAACATGCCAGGGCCCAGATGAGAGCCCAGATGAACATCGGGGATGAAGCTCTGATTGGACGCTGGAGCTGGGATGACATACAGGTGGAGCTCCTGACCTGGGATGAGGATGGAGATTTTGGCGACGCCTGGGCCAGGATCCCCTTCGCTTTCTGGGCCAGATACCATCAGTACATTCTGAATAGCAACCGTGCCAACCGGAGGGCCACGTGGAGAGCTGGCGTCAGCAGTGGCACCAACGGTGGGGCCAGCACCAGCATTCTAGATGGGCCCAGCACCAGCTCCACCATCCGGACCCGAAATGCCGCCAGAACGAGTGCCAACTTCTTCTCCTGGATCCAGTGAGATTTGCAGTGGACACCTGAAACTCCGAGGGAGGGGGTGGGAAGGGGCTGTGAGAAGTCAAGTCGGGGGCAGGCCTGGGTGGTGCAGTGGGGGAACAAGGAGTTGTGAGAGACACTTGTTTGTTTCTTCGTGTCCCCCCCCCCCCCCCCCCCCCCGTCTCATGTCTACTGATAGTTCTGCTTTTGTGTCTTGTGTTACAGACAACGCTGATGAACCGCGGCCGTCCCTCACCAAGCCGGAGTGCCTCCTCAGATCCCTCCTTCACACAGCACTCTAGGCAGCTTCTACCTGCCCATCCAAGATGGCATGCAAGATGAAGCTCTCTTCTTTGCCCTTCCTGCTTTTGTTGTGTGCTTTTGTTGTGCGCTTTTGTCGTGTTTTCATGTTTTTGGTATCAGTGTTACAGTAAAGTTGCAAAATTACTTGGGACGTTTCCTCCTTTATTTGCGCACGTACCTGTGCACGTGGTGCTCTGAGCGGCACGTGGCTGGGGGCTCCGACATAGACACTGCCCGCCTCTGCCTGGAAGGCAGCAGGTGGGGGGAGGGTGCCGAGCAGATGTGGAGAGGTGTCAGCTGAGTGTCCAGGCCATGAGTTGCGAGAGGCTCCTGTCCACATAGTGACATGATTTCCTCCACGGTACGACCCCAGTTAAGACGCCAGTGGTGGGGGCGGTGGCAGGAAAAGGGATGGCGTGGAAGGCTGTGGGTTGGTGCCACTGTCCCTCCCACCAAGGAACAGGGTCCACAGACATCCACCAAGACCCACCTCCTCCACCCATCTTTGGAGGTGCCATCTTGTAACCCTTCCCTCCTCCTCCACACAACTTCAGCACCTCATCCCTCCCTCAGATGGAGCCTCAAGGACAATGAGATAGGCCTCGGCGACATTCTCACCCCTCCAGCAGGTTGAAGGAGGAGCCATTATTGCCCACAGAGTAGGTTCAATGAAAACAGACCTCGACAGCCTGTGACCCTGACCCGAGGCCTGTTGGTGGGCTCCGGAGCTCTTCTTCACTGGGAACAGGGCCCTCCCCGTGAAGCCAAGGCCCGGGCCTATGTCCTGGTGTCTTCAAGGGCTGGGTGGTCCCTGCAGGAGTGGGGCTGGGACTGCAATTCCTCCAGCGGACGGCAGTGAGAGCAGAGACGCCTGGGAAGGGCTCAGTGGCAGGCTGGGACAGTGTCCGGAGCTCTGTCGGCTCCCTCAGTGATGTCCACGCTTGGGAGGACGAGGCCCCAGGTTAAGAAGTAGGAGTGAAGGGGCGCCTGGGTGGCTCAGTCGTTAAGCGTCTGCCTTCGGCTCAGGTCATGATCCCGGGGTCCTGGGATCGAGTCCCACATCGGGCTCCCTGCTCGGCGGGAAGCCTGCCTCTCCCTCTCCCACTCCCCCTGCTTGTGTTCCTGCTCTAGCTATCTCTCTCTCTGTCAAATAAATAAATAAAATCCTTAAAAAAATAAATAAATAAATAAATAAATAAATAAATAAAATAAAATAAAATAAAAAAGAAGTAGGAGTGAATCGGGTAAGGGCCCCTGCACCCCATTGCCTCTTTTCCCCGAGAAGAGGTTCCCTTCTCTCCCCCAGACTGGGCTCCTGACCCAGATCCAGGCCCATGATTTCACAGGCCCAGTGAAGAATGAAAAACGTGGGCCCCCTTGCTCAAAAATGATGAAGAATTCCGAGAGAGCCACGGCTTGGGCTTGAACTAGGTGTGCAGCCCCTCCGCGCACAGGGTCCTGTGGGGCTGCATAGGTCACACCCCCAGGAAGCTAACCGTGTAAGGTTTCCTCCGCCTAAAGTCGGGCTTCAGGTGGGTTTCTGCCTTGCTGGCCACTGCTGTGGTTTCTGCCTGCCCGGCGGCTGGGTCCCTGCTTGGCCACGAGGACACTGTGATTCCGACAGAATTTGAGTCCCCTTCACTTTGGCTTTACTGACGCATGGTCTGGGATGTGAGAGGGATGAAGGATGCCTGGGAGCCCAGTCCTGGGGTGACGAATGATTCGAGACTTTTCTGGTCCTCTCAGCCTGGGAACCTCCCAGGCCCCTGCTGGTGCACACAGCAGGCACAGGCCTTTCCATGGATGAGGGTGCAGCCACTCACCCAAGGCCACGGGCAGGAGTTTGAGCACTGGGTGCAGAGGACACCTGAGACACGGCCTCTCATCTGGAAAGGAGGAGAAAGCAGCTCTCCGAGACAGACAGGGTGCTGGTGAGGGTGCCACCTCCCCAGGCCTGTGGGCTTGCAACACTCCCCTCTTCCATCCTCCTTTCCCCTGGCTGGCCTATCCAGGTGGGGGGTGGGGGGATGGGGGGATGGGGGATGGGGGGGTGGGGGTGGCGGGCTTCCCCAGAGTCGGAACCGCACTCTGCACTACTCAACGGGTAGTTGAGAGCAGGGTGGGCGGGGAGGAAGAAAGCAGTGGGGTGGCCTCTGGGACAGGGAGGAAGGAGCGCCCAGGGGAATGCTGACAGACTGACTGGCAGGCAGGTCACCTGGGAGGCTGCCTGCCTGCTCCCTCACAGGGCAAACGTGACACCAAGGCAGGTGTCCTTCCTGGGACCCCAACCCAAGACCCTTCAAGGCTAAATGCATGCTCTGCCCACTGCAGCCGGCTCCCACTGCCTCGGAGGGGCTCACAGTGTCGTGAGAGCGACACCCCCATCTCTCACCACTCTCCAACAATAGCCACCCTCCCCCAGCCAGGCTGCCCTTACCACTTCCCATCTCCCTTCACTGGGCCAGATCCAAACCCCTCATGGCTTCCCTGCCCCCAAGGCTCATCCTGGGCTTTCAAGACTCCCACCACCCTCCCAGCCTCCTGAGACATCAGGTTTGGCGGTGTCCTGGGCATCCATCCTGCTCCTCCTCCTCCTCCTCTTTGTCAGGCCCTGGGGCCCGGTTCTCTGGGTGCAAGACCTCATTCCATCCTCGCTGATACTCTGCGGGGGCTACTGTTCCCCATGGCACACGTGACAAAATAGACCCGGAGAAGGGAAGTGACTTGCCTGAGGTCTCTGTCCTAGCTCTGCCACCACCTGGGCAAGTGACCTTGGCCCAGCCTTTTCTCCCTCTGGCCCTCAGAGTGCCCACCTGTCACAGCACAGGATTGGGCTAGATAGATATACTCTGAAGGTGCCCCAGCTCTGAGGTCCTGTGGGTCTGCTTTCCCAGTCACAGCATCTCTCTGGGCCTCAAGGTTCCTCGCTGAGTAACAGGGGTAAGAGCATGTACCCAGCACTGCCTGGCCCAGCCCCCAGGGCGGCTGGGCGCAGCTGGCGTGGCCTGCGCATGAAAGAGGGTAGGAAGTGGGTAAAGCAGTGGGAGAATGACAGGTGCATGTGCCCCTCCCCCACTCTATGCGTGTCTGAGGTGGGGGTCCTCTGGAAAGCACCTGAGGTTGACACCCCTCCCTGACCCTCTGAGCCCCGTGACCTCGGGCAGGTCACTTCACCTCTCAGAGCCTCCATCCCCTCATCTGTGCAGTTAGGGTTACTTACACTGCTTGCCTCACGGTCCCAAAGACAGTACCGAGCAGTAGAGATTGGAAGTTATCGGAAATCTAGTAGCACCCCAAGCCCCATCCCCTTTTCCAGTGAGGAGACTGAGGACCAGGCAGAGGAAATGACTTGACCAATGTCGAGTTCTCAAGTTCCCCGCGTTTCAACTTGGGATGACTCCATATTACAAGTGCCCTTTATTTGGAAACCAACGTCGTAGAAATGATACAAACCTGCAGGACATCGTACGCTTCAAATATGACTTTGAACACTCCCCTCACAGCCTCACAGTTTCCCAAGATGCCAGCACTTCAGCACCCACGTCAGAAATGGGCTGTCACACCTGAAGGTGACACAACAGTCCCTTGCCAGGCTTCCTGCCTTGGTCTGTGGTTCAGCCAATACATGCAATTTTATTTTGTGGTAGTTGACATGTCTACGGGTTGCAGAACTGCAGAAAGGAAAAGCAGCGTGCATACCCAATGACCACAGGAAAGAAGAAAATTACAAAGACAGTGGGGCTAGAGTTGAGGAGGATACGGAACAAAGCAACTCCCCTACAGTGTCCGTGGAAGTCTGAATTTGTACATGGCCTTGGAGAAACATTAGAGAATTACAAGCATGTTGCTACCTCACGCTGCCTCGAGGGAGGGGATGTCAGAGACAGGTTCTAGGTGAAAGTGAGCCTTCTGAAAGCAGAGAGGGAGGAAACGGAAAGGTGGAGCTCTACTACCACTAGCCCATTGCCTTTAGCCAGGAATCTGAGATGCCTGAGAGCTGGATAAACATGTGCCTTGCGGAAGAGCTGCAGTTGCTAACTAGGCTTTAGCCTGTCTCTGAAGCTGTCTAGGAAACTTTGGGGTCCTAGCCACTGGAACGGGGACACCGTGGAGGACCCCTACGATCAGGCCACCCTCTCAAATCTCCTCCTCTTGCTTTTTTCCCCCTCCACCTGAAAAAGGGGCACAAGGCACAAGGTTGGAATGCAGTGGGGTCAAAGGTAAGGGCAAAAATCAATGCAGAAGGACGTTTCCCAGGAGATGGAGTCCAACCAGTGTAGTTTCAAATTCTGGTTCTGAAGCGCGCCTTGTTCATCTGTGCGGTGGCGGGGGTGGGTGGGGAGGAGAGCTTGGCTAGAGCCTTCTGCTTGGTGCCCACAAGTACAACCTCTGAACAGGGGTGAAAGGCCCTGAACGCTTCCATTATCACAGGTGTCTGTTTGGCCGTTTAGCCACCTGAGCTCCTCCAAACCAACCTAACAACAGGGTTCTCTTTATCCGCTTTACTGAGGTTTAATTTACAAGCAAAATAATGCCCGTTTAGGTGGACAGTTCCATGGACTTTGACAAATGCTACCATCCATGTCACTCCCACCCTAATCAAGACAAAGAACAGGTTCACCATCTAGTGGTGTTCCCTTGCACCCCTTCCCAGTGAATTCCTACCATCCACATCCAGCCTTAGGCCACCACTGACCTTCTCTCTATATCACCGTGGATTAGAATTCTCTCCCCTACAGTCCGTTACACACATAAACATGCAGTATGTAATCTTCCGTGTCGGCCTGCCTTCTATTTCTCTGCTTCAATGCTTTGGATATTCATCCACGGGGTGGCACGCATCAGGAGATTAAATCAAAACGGCGGGCACCTGGGAGGCTCAGTTGGCTAAGCACGTGCCTTCGGCTCAGCCCATGATCTCAGGGTCCTGGGATAGACCCCAGGTCAGGGCTCTGTGCTCAGCAGGGAGTCTCTTTTTCCCTCTCCCTCTGCCCCTCTCCGCCCACCCCACCCCCACCCCGCTCCTCCTCTCCCTAGCTCTCGCTATCTCAAGTCAGTAAATAAGATCTTTAAAAAAATAAATAAATAAAATAAATCAAAATGGCCCCTATTCACAACCTGATTGTCTCTGTTAAAATCGTACAGATATACAAAAACGTCCTAGAACTAATAAAGCCATTCATCTAGAGTGCAGGATACAAGACTAAAACACAAAAAAGTCAACCACATTTCTATACACTAGCAAAGAAGTGTTGGAAAAAGAAATTTACCACTCAAAAAAGAAAGTCAATTCTTGGATGTGAATCTAACAAGTGATGCCGGGTATTTATATACTAAAGACAGCAAAACGCTGGAAAACCAAACAAAAGAAGACCTAAATAAATGGAGGAACATACCATGGTCATAGATTAGAATATTTAACATAGCAAAGATGTCAACTCTTCTGAAGTTGATCTCTGGACTTACTGTAATTCCAATGAAAATCCCGGCAGCAGGATTTGTTGTAGACATAGGCAAGCCGATCCTAAAGCTTATGTGGAACCTAAAAACAAACACACAAACAAAAAGAATAGCCAAAAAAGTATGAAAGAAAAAAATAAGTGTGGAGGAATCACATTACCTACATTTAGGACTTTTCAACAAATGTGTGGAAAAAACTGGATCTCCACCTAAAAGAAAAAGGATCTCACATCTTATACTAGAACTCACTAAAAAGAAATCTTAGATGGAAATCAAGAATATGAAACTGTAAAACTTTTAGAAGGAAACGACAAAATCTTTGACCTGGGTTTGAGAAAGATGTTCTAGGTAGAACAACTCCACCCTGCCACCACCGCGCCACCTCCATCCCCCCACCCAGCCTCGTTTTCTTTCTGTGAAAAATGCTGTTAAGGGTTTGAGGAGAAAAATCTCAGGATGGGAGAATGTATTGACAATTACCTAAACAACAGAGGGCTTGTATCCAGAGTAGATGAGGAACTGTCAAAACTCAACAGTAAGAAAATAATGGAAAAAATATTTGAAGAGATACATCAATAAAAAGGATATATAGGTGGCAATTGAGCACATGAACAGATGAGCACACTCACTGGCTCTCAGACAATGCAAATTAAAACTATGGTGAGATAGCAGTATTCCTATATTAAAATTGCTGAAATTAGAAAAAGCAAGCAAGCAAAAAAAAAAAAAAAATCCCTCAAACACGTGACAATATCAAATGGTGTTGAGGATGGGCAACAACTGGGTTCACCACATGTTGCTGAAGGGAATGTAAGGTGGTACAACCACTTTGGAAAACTATGTTATTGCTTTTTATAAAGTTAAACATATTTCTTGTTTTTTTTTTTAATTTATTTATTTGAGAGAGAGAGTGGGAGAGAAAGAAAGAGCACAAGAGGGGGGAGCGGGAGCGGGAGAAGCAGACTCCCTGCTGAGCAGGTAGCCCGATGCGGGACTCGATCCCAGGACTCCAGGATCATGACCTGAGCCGAAGGCAGTCGCTTAACCAACTGAGCCACCCAGGCGCCCTATAAAGTTAAACATATACTTACCCATATGACCTAGCAATCTCACCCTGCAGTATTACTCCTAGAGAAATTTCAACTTGAGTTCATACGAAAACCTGTAAGTGAATGTTTGTAGCAGCTCTGTTCATAACCACCCCAAACTAGAAACAACCCAAATATCCTGCAACAAAGTGTATTCTTTCCAGACAATTAAATACTATTCAATGGTCTAAAGGAATGAAGTATTGATACAGTCAACAATTTGGATGAAACTCAAAAGCATTGTGCTTCGTGATAGAAGCCAGGCTCAGAAGGTTACATTTTATTTTATTTTATTTTTTAAAGATCTCATTTATACATTTGAGAGAGAGAGAGACTGAGAGAGAGAGAGAGCACGAGCAGGGCAGAGGGAGAGCGAGAAGCAGACTCTCGGCTGAGCAGGGAGCCCAGTGCAGGACTCCATCCCAGGACCCTGGGATCATGACCTGAGCCGAAGGCAGACGCTTAACTGACTGAGCCAACCAGGCACCCCAGAGGGTTACTTTTTAAACGGTTCCATTTATATGACTTTCTTGAGATGACAAAACTATCATAAAAGAGAGCAAGTCGGTGGTGCCCTGGTTAGGTGTAGAGAAAGAGTGTGACTACAAAGGGATAGCACCAGGGACTTCTTGGGGGCTATAGAAGTGTTCTGAATACATATTGTGATGGTGGCTACAAGAATCTATACATGTGTTCAAATCTCTGGAGCTGGAGGTCCAGAAGAAGTCTACATCACTGAATTTAAAAATACAATTAAGGAACTAATGGCAAAAAAGTTTTTTTCAACCAAAAAATTATTAGCATTGAACAGTAGTGTACTGCGCTGCAGAAAATATCGAATACATTCTTTTAGGATTAAGGAAAACCATACCAAATGTCAACCCAGATGAACACAAATGAATGAATAGCTATAGACATGGTAAATATAGGGAGGGTTAATTATTTTACTTTTCAAAAACTTCCTTTAAAAGTTAACTGAATGTTGGGGTGCCTGCTTGGCTCAATGGGTTAAGCGTCTGCCTTCAGCTCAGGTCATGATCCCGTGGTCCTGGGATCGAGCCCCGCGTCAGTCTCCCTGCTCAGCGGGGAGTCTGCTTCTCTCTCTCCTCCTGCCCCTCAACCCCACTCGTGCTCTCTCACTCTCACTCACTCTCAAATAAATAAATAAAATCTTAAAATAAAATTAAATTAAATTAACTGAATGTTGGGGCACCTGGGTGGCTCAGTAGGTTAAGTGTCTGACTCTGGATTTGGGCTCAGGTCATGATCTCAGGCTCCTGAGATTGAGCCCTGCCTTGGGCACCTTGCTCAGCAGGGAGTCCGCTTGAGATTCTCTCCCTCTCCCTCTCCTTCATTCCCCTCCCCCTACTCACGTGCGCGCTCTCTCTCTCTCTCTCTGTCAGGTAAAAAATAAATCTTAAAAAAAGTTAACTGAATGTTTAGAAAACCAAAAACAATGCGTTGTGGGGGATACAATGTATATATAAATAAAGTCTATGGAAACAAAAGCAAACAGATGGGAGTGTAGAAATTAAAGCATACTATATAAGTTTTTCCTTTGTACGTGAAGAAAAATTTTATCATCGAAGGTGAAAGGCCTAATTTTAACTATGTGTAATATAATCCCTACAGGAACCACTTACATATAAAACAAAAGGAATAAGTATTAAACCAAGATATAGATTAAAATTGGAATACTGAAAAATACTCCAAAAAAGGAAAAGAAAAAGAAAAATACTTCAGTTATGCATAAGGGGGTGAGGGAATTGGGTTAAAGAAAGAATGAAAAGACAAATAAAGGAAAGAAGGAAATAAAAGAAGGAAGGAACGAAGCAAGAAAGCTAGAAAGAAGGAAAGAAAAAGAGAAATAAAGCTACTCAAAATAAGAGGATGAAGTTAAAGCCAATCATACCTATACTTAAGCTAATTGTATATGTTCCAAACTTTCCTAATAAAAGGCAGAGATTGCTAGGCGGGAGAGCTGCAAGACACCGCAATATGCCATTGAATAGAAACTCACTTTTTTTTTTTTTTAACAGTTTTTATTTAAAGTCTTATATAAGATTACTTTATCCCTGTATCTTGTCAATGTTTCTTCCTCCTGTTTGCAGCTTTCCTTTCCTACTTGTCGAGATTTGGCTTTACCTTCAAGGATCATTTTGTGGTTTTTGTCTGGTTTTAGTCTAGTGGTAGCCACCTTGCTAGGGCGAACGGACAGTTGTGCCGTTCGCCTTCTCACGCTGTACTCATTCAATGTAGATGACGTGTTTCTTCCTGTAAACCTGGACTAGTTTGCCAGTTTGCTGGCCTTTGTCGTGTCCTGGCACAACCTGTACTCATCATCCTTTCAGGTGGGCATGGATCGAAGGTTGTACTTCTGTCTCAGCCCTTTAGAAAGACAGGAAGGCCTAATCTTCCTGCGAATGTGGGAGGGTGCACTGAAATGCCTTTTCTGGTTCTTGCTCCAGTCAGAAGTCACAAAGGGATTGAACTTCATGTTGGCTGCCGGCACTTCAGTGATGGCTGCAAAAGGCAAGAGTGAAACTCACTCTAATATGGAGACAGAGCTAGGTTAAATGCAAAAGGGTTGAAAAAGAGATGCCATGGGAACATGAATTGTAAGAAAAACAGTTCTAAAAACGGCTAAGTTAAATTTTAGGACCAGGAGTATTACTAATGATACACAGGGATATTTAATAATGATAAAAGCATCAATTAATCAGGAAAGCATAATGATCATCAGGTGCCCTGGAAAATAGAACTTTAAATTTCATAAAGTGAAAACTGATAGAACTTAAAAGACATAAACGCAAATCCTTTTAATAGTTGGAAATTTCAAAAATTCTCTCAGATTTTGATATAGCAAATAGAGAGAAGGTCAGTAATTATAAAAAAGACTTTAACAACACTATCCGCTAACTCGACTTAATTATAGTACATTCCACCCAATAGCAGTAGAATACACACTTTCTTTAAAAGCACATGGAACATGCACCAAGCAGGAGCCTATCACGGGTTATAAAGTAATACTCCATCAGAGAAGAAGGACTGAAATCCATGTCGTGGGTGTTCTTTGGGCACAATGGAATTAAACGAGAAATCTATAACAAGAAGATTTCTAGAGAATCCACAAAACTTTGAAATTAACCAACGGACTTCAAAATAACACAGGCCCAGAGACGAGGCACTTAGGGCAATTTGAAAGTCATCTGAACTGAAGAGAAATGTAATCACATCATGTCGACTTTTGTGTGATTCAGCTAATGCACTACTGACAGAGAAAACCGTAGCTTTGTGTGTCTATATTAGGAAAGAAGAAAGGTTTAACATCAACAAAATACAAAACTAAGATGCTACAAAAAGGTGTAAAAAATAAACTGAGAGGAAGTAGAAAGAAGGAAGCAAAAGGCTATCAGAAGCTGACGTTCATATGTGGAATTTAAGAAATAAGATGAACACAGGGGAAGGGAAGGAAAGATAAAACAAGAAAAAACAGAGAGGGAGGCAAACCATAAGAGACTCTTAACTCTAGGAGAGGAACTGAGGGTTGCTGGAGGAGAGGTGGGTGGGGGGATGGGGTAACTGGGTGATGGGCATTAAGGAGGGCACGTGATGTGAGGAGCACTGGGTGTTATACTGAATGCATGAATCGTTGAACATTATATCAAAAACCAATGATGTACTTACTATACCTTGGCTAACTGAATTTAAATTAAAAAAAAGAAAGAAAGAAAAGAAAATCCGGTCCCAGAGACGGAGAACATTTACATAATACAGAACTTTCTTGTATATCTGTATATATAAAAGTCTCTTTCAAGTCAATCAAGGGAACACATAACTTGTTTTAAACATGGACAAAATACTTGCACAGACATTTCCCTAAAGACGATACATGTAAGATAATTAAACACATGTGAAGCTGTTTAAAATTATTAGTCAACAAGAAAATAAAACTTAAAACTGAAAGGAGATAGCATACTACAACTACCCGAAGGGCTACGTCCAAATGGCTGACAATGATGACAAGGCCTGGTAAGGTGGAGCCACTATGGTTTTCATCCATGTTAGTGTAAAGACTAGGCGCTTTTCAAAAAAGTTTGGCAGATGAGATCGGGCGCGTTCAGGGTGGTACGGCCGACGATGCGGCTAAACATCCTACGATGTACAGGACAGCCTCCCACAGCAAAGAATTCGTCAGTCCAGACTGTCAATAGTACCACTGTTGAGAAATCCTGTCACCAGGTTACACATAAGCTAAGTCACTAATGCCAAGATTAAAATTCTCAGAAACTAGGTAGTCTCTGAATGTTAGCCAGAAACCATTCAATTCTAATAAGTTGTTCAAAAACAAACAAACAAACAAACAAAAAACCCAAAAAAGTTTGGCAGTTTCTTACTAAGTTAGGCAATGCAAGTACCATGTAGTCCTAGGTATTTAATTCAGAAAAAGAAAAGCATATGTCCACACCAAACCCGTATGTGAATGTTGGTAGCAGCTTTATTCATAATATCTCCAAACCAAAAACATCCTAAACGTCCATCGGTTGGTGAATGGAGAGCAAACTGTGGAATAGCCATACAAAGTATCAAAGACAAACAAACTGCCGACGTACACAATGCTTGGGCATATCAAAAGTATTACATGGAAGACTGGAAACTGTATACTGCATGCTGTCGGATTCATTTGGCATATAATTCTAGAGAGGTTAAAGCTCAAAGGAGTCAAGGGAGCTTGGTGGTTGCCCACGGCTAGAGGTGGAGCAAGGAGAGTGACTTGGAAGGCACAGGAGGGCACTTTGCAGGGCACTGGAAATGTTCCCTATCTTGACACTGGTGGTACTTATACACATGTTTCAGTTTGTCAAAAATCATCAGACTGTACACTTAAATAGGTATAGTTTATTGAATGTAACATATATCTCAACAAAACAAAAAAATAAACAGAACACAGATGTTTTACGTATTAAAAATAATTGAAAGCAAGAACTGTATTGGATACATTTTCGACAGGTAACACGTGGTGAGGAGAGATTAGTGCATTAGATGATGGATCAGATAAACATATCCAGAAAAAAATAGAGAGAGAAAAGATGATGGAAAATACAGAATGGGTAGGAAGAGAATCAGTGGATGCAGAGGCTAACACAGGTGTAACATGTTTCAATTGGAGTTAAGTGATGAGACGACAGAGAAAAGTGCCTAGGCAGTATTTGAACAGATAAGGGTGTGGTGTTTCCAAAGCTGATGAATAACAGCTTGCTCAAGACTCAAGGAAGACTAAGAACCCCAAGCAAGATAATTCTAAAGTAAACATCTTTGAAACTTACACTGTCAAACCAAAAAAAAAAAAAAAAAAGGCAATTAAAAGAGAACATCATGAAAGGAACCAGGGGGTCAATAAAAGCATGGGCTTCAGAACAGGACAATGAGAGTGACAATTGACTTTCAAACCTAAACAAGGAAGTCCAGAGTGTGTAGAAAGATATATTCAAAGTGCTGAAAGAATGTAACTGCCAACTTAGGGCTCTATAATCAGGAAAAACACCCTCCAAGATGAAGGGGAAATAAAGACACTTTCAGACAAACAAAACAATGAATGTTTCATATTCCTATTATATGATCCAGCCATCATGCTTCTTGGTAGTTACCGAAGTTGAGTCGAAAACATTTGTCCGCTCTGAAGCCTGCACACAAAAATTTATAGCAGCTTTATTCATAATTGCTAAAACTTGGATGCAATCGTTCCAGCATGGTGACGACAGTAAATAACAGAGTATTATATACTTGAAATTTGCTGAGAGCTTACATACCAAGTGTTCTCACCACCCAAAAAAAGGGTAACTACGTTAATTCGTTTGATCATGGTAGTCATCCCACTGTGTTTATCAAAACGTTATGTTGTATCACCTAAATATATGCAATTATTACTTGTCAACCATAGCTCAGTAAAGCTGAAACAGAAGATGACCTGCAAAAGGTAAGTGAATAAACTGTGGTACACCCATATAACGTCCGTATTCAGCGACAAGAGCAAAAGAGCTACCGAGTTGCAAAGAGACATTCAGGAACCTAAAAGCACGTTGCAACATGGAAGAAGACAATCTGAAAAGGCTGCCTACTGTATGATGCCAACTACCACATATGATATTCTGGAAAAGGCAAGGCTATGGAAACCCTAAAAAGATCAATGTTTGCCAGGATTTGGGGGGAGTGAAGGAAGGAAGGATAAATGGAGCAAAAGGGAGTCTTAGGACAGTGAAAGTATTCTCTCTGTTACAGTGATGATAGACCCGTCATTACACATTTGTCAAAAGTACAACAACAAAGAGGGAACTGGGATGTAAACTATGGATTTTAATAATCATGGATCAATATTGATTGGTTCATCGCTTGTAACGGATGGACCACAGTAATAGAAGATGTAAATGATAGGGGAAACCAAGAGCAGACTGCAGGTGGTGGGGAGAAGGAGTATGCAGGAACACTCTACTTTCCAAACAATTCTATTTTAAGCACAAACCTGAGGTAAACATTAAAATCTATTAATTTAAATTAGAAAAGGGATGTTTCACCACCACATCCACTCTAAAGGAAATACCTTAGTGTATTCTCTAAGCAGAAAAAGAACCAGCCCTGGTCAAACGTAAAGAAAGATAAGGAAGTAAAGAAGAGTGACGTACAGGATAAATGTGTAGGTATATTTAAATGATACTGATAAAGACAAAATAATAATGTCTTTTGAGGTTAAAACCACGTGTGTTTGTGTGTGTGTATCTCCGAGTGATTAAACTGGCAGCAACAATATTAAAGTAAGGAGAGGGTAAATGTGCACTAAGTGTTCTAAGGTAGTTACATCTTCTGTGATGACATGAATGGATCAATTTACATTAGACTATGACAAGTTAAAAATGCATGTAGTAGTCTCCATATAACCACTCAAAGAACAATGAAAAAGTGAGTATCTATCAAGGTGATAGAGCTGGAGACCAGACACATTTTAAAATTAATCCTAAAGAAGGCAAAAACTATGAGATAAATGAGCACAAACAAGCAGGAGAAATAGAAAATAGTAAGATGGTAGATATAAACCTGAATGTGCCAATAATCACTTTAAAGGCAAATACTCCAATTAAAAGACAAAGGTTAACAGTCTGGAGGCAGAAGGCTGAGGAGAGGAAAAGCAGGAGGATGAGGGAGGGGTAAGGAGGAGAAGAAGACAGAAATCAACCATATGCTGCTTACAAAGATGTACTTCAGCTATAACTATAGAGAAAATTTCAACATTACAAATTAGAAAAACATATACCTTAAAATATTAATAAAGACAAGCTGGTGTACCTTTATTTACATCAGAAACTTTGGCCTTTTAGGCAAAGAAGCATTACAATAGGTAAAGATGGACACTTCATAATCATAACAGGTCCAACTCACCAAGGAAATAAAAGTTATGAGCCTGTTTGCACTCGATAACACGGTCTCAAACTATAATGCAAACCTTAACAGAGCCGCTAGGACATGTATGTGAATCTGTAATCATAGTGGGAGGTTTTCAAACACTTTTCTCAGTAACTGACAGAACATACTGATAAAAATCGCAAAGATAAAAAAGATTTTAAAAATACAATGAAGAAGGGACACCTGGGTGGCTCAGTTGGTTGAGCGACTGCCTTCGGCTCAGGTCATGATCCTGGAGTCCCGGGCTCGAGTGCCGCATCGGACTCCCTGCTGGGCGGGGAGTCTGCTTCTCCCTCTGACCCTCCCCCTCTCATGCTCTGTCTCTCTCTCAAATAAATAAATAAAATCTTAAAAAAATACAATGAAGAAACTTGGCTATATATATGTGTGTGTCTATATATATATGTGTATGTGTGTGTGTGTGTGTGTGTGTGTGTGTGTGTGTGTGTTTAAAATTTTAATTCCAGTGTAGTTAACATACATCCTTATATTAGTTTCAGGTGTACAATATAGTACAATATAGTGATTCCACAATTCCATACATTACTCAGTGCTCATCATGATAAGTTTGCTCTTAATCCCCTTCACCTATTTTTACCATCCCCTCATCAATCTCCTCTCTGGTAACCATCAGTCTGTTCTCTATAGTTAAGAGTCTGTTTCTTGGTTCCATTCTCTCTCTCTCTCTCTCTCTCTCTCTCTCTCTCTCTTTTTCCCTTGCTCTTTTGTTTCCTTTGCTCCTTTGCTGCTTCCATAATTTGGCAATTGTGCGTAACGTGGCAATAAACAGCTTTCTAACCCATATAACTGTGGGTTAAGGATCCCTTTGAATTAGTGTTCTTGTATGTTTTGTGTAAATATCCAGTCGTCTGATTACTGGATCATAGGGTAGTTCTACTTTTAACTTTTTGAGGAATCCCCATACTGTCTTCCAGAGCAGCTGCACCAGTTTGCATTCCCACCAACAGTGCAAGAAGGTTCCCCTTTCTCCACATCCTCACCAACACCTGTTGTTGTGTTATTGATTTTAGTCATTCTGACAGGTGTGAGGTGATAGCTCATTGTAGTTTTGATTGGCATTTCCCTGATGATCAGTGATGTTGAGCATCTTTTCATGTGTCTGTTGGCCGTCTGGATGTCTTCTTTGGAGGAATGTCTGTTCATGTCTTCTGCCCATTTTTAAATTGGATTTTAAATTTGGTTTTTAGGTGTTGATTTGTAGAAGTTCTTTATAGAGCTTGGCTATTAACCCTTTATTGGATGGATCATTTGCAAGTATTTTCTCCCGTTCAGTAGGTTGCCTTTTAGTTTTGTTGATTGTTTCCTTGGCTGCGCAGAAGCTTTTTATTTTGATGTAGTCCCGATAGTTTATTTTGGCTTTTGTTTTCCTTGCTTCAGGAGACATATCTAGAAAAATGTTGCTCTGACTGATGTCACAGAAATTACTGCCTGTGCTCTCTTATAGCATTTTTATGGTTTCAGGTCTCTCATTTAGGTCTTTAATCCATTTTGAGTCTATTTTTGTGTATGGTGTAAGAGCGCAGTCCAGTTTCATTCTTTTGCATGTAGCTGTCCAGTTTTCCCAAGAGCATTTGTTGAACAGACTGTCTTTTCCCCATTGTAGACTCTCACCATTTTTATCATTCTTTAATTGACCATATAACTGTGGGTTAATTTCTGCACTCTCTATTGTGTTCCACTGATCTATGTCTCTTATTTTTGTGCCAGTGCCATACTGTTTGATTACTACCGCGCTGTAATAGAACTTGAATTCTAGAACCGTGATACCTCCAGTTTGGTTTTTCTTTTTCAGGATTACTTTAGCTATCTGTGGTCCCTTGTGGTTCCATATAAGTTTTAGGACTTTTTTGTTGTTGTTCTAGTTCTGTGAAAAAAGCTGTTGGTGTTTTGATTGGGATGGCCTTAGGTCTGTACATTGCTTTGGGTAGTATAGACATTTAACAATATTTGTTCTTCCAATCCATGAGTATGGAATGGCTTTCCATTTCTTGGTGTCCTCTTCAATTTCTTTCATCAGCGTTTTGTAGTTCTCAGAGTACAGGTCTTTCACCTTTTCGGTTAAGCTTATTCCTGGGTATTTCATTCTTTTTCGTGCAATTTTCTCAACTTCTCTTTCTGCTGCTTCATTATTAGTGTATAGAAAGGCAACAGATTTCCTTACATTGATTTTGTATCCTGGGACTTTAATGAATCTGTTTATTAGTTCTAGCAGTTTCTTGGTGGAGTCTTTAGGGTTTTCCATATGCTGTATCATGTCATCTACAAATGTGAAAGTTTTACTTCTTCTTTAGGGATTTGGAAGCCTTGTACTTCTTTTTGTTGTCTGATTGCTGTGGCTAGGACTTCCAGCACTGTGCTGGATAAAAGTGGTGAGAGTGGACATCCTCATCTTGTTCCTGACGTTAGGGGAAAGTCTTTCAGTATCTCCCATTGAGTATGACTGTGTTGACTGTGGGTTTTTCATATAAGCCCTTTATTATGTTGAGGTATGTTCCCTCTAGACCTACTCCGTTGAGGGTTTTTCTCATGAATGGATGTTGTACTTTGTCAAATGTTTTTTCTGCATCTGTTGAAAGGATCATATGGTTTTTAAACTTCCTCTCATTGTATCTTGTTGATTGATTTACAAATATTGGACCGTTTTTGCATCCTGGGAATATATCCCACTTGATCGTGGTGAATGATTTTTTTAATGTATTGTGAGATTCGGTTTGCTAGTATTTTGTGGAGGATTTTTGCATCTGTGTTCATCGGAGACATTCGTTCTCTTTTGTTGTGGTGTCTTTATTTGGTCTTGGTATCGGGCTAATGCTGGCCTCATTGAATGAAGACATTTATATCAGTGCACTCAACAAGGCAGGATACATAGTCTCTTCATGTGCTATTGCTATTTCCCAAAACTGACCACATGTTGACCATAAAGCGGGTCTCAGCAAATTTTGAGACAATGAAATAATAAAGACTACAATGCCATGAAGTTTTTAATTAGTAACCAGTGATAACTAGAAAATCCCCCATGGGCTTTTACATTAAGAAATATCCTTCCTTAGAGGACATTTAACCCAGAGCTCAAAGAAGAAAACATTAATGAAATTTAAAATACATATATTTAACTGAATATTAATGGAAATTTGTGAGATAATGCTTTAATGTGTACACTACGAAAAAGAAAGGCAATAAAAATTAATAACCTGCATATCTATTTCACAACTTTGATAGAACAGCAGATTAAACTCAAAGAAAGCAGAAGAAATGAAATAAGGATAACAGCATTAATAAGTTAAAGATAAAACAAAATAGCCAAGGTTGGTTCTTCAGAAGGACAACACAATTGATCATCATCCTTGTGGGCCTGAAGGAAAAAGAGAGAAGTTATCTAAAAACCAGTGTCTGGAATGAATGAGGAGGAGCCATAGCTATGAACAATAAAGATATTAAAAGATCATCAGTCAAAATCATGAGCAGCTGTATGTAAATAAATCTGAAGGTTTAGACATAATGTACAAATTTCAAGAAAAGACAAATGACACAAAAACAACAAATGATCCTCAAAATACTAAATATGTGTAATCTGAAGAAAACAACAACAACAACAACAACAAAACAAGGTCCATATTCTGATGACCCCACCAATTTATTCTACACAACTTTTAGGAAGAAATAATGGCAATTTTACCTACTTGCCAGAAAATAGGAAAAAGAGGAGTCACTTCTCATCTCATTCTATGAAGCCTAAACAGTATAAGAACATTCTAAGAGACAAAGTGTACAAGCCAATCTTTCACATAGCATAGAAGGAAAAGTCATGAATAAAACATTAGGAAAACAAATCCAGTTATATGTGTCAAAAGGATAATCTATCACAAGAAAGTCAGGACTGTTCTAGAAATGGAGTGGTTTAGCACTTGAAAAATAAATGTATTTCACAGAATTAATTTACGAAGAAGAAGACATTGTTATATTCCCTATAGATGCGGAAGAACGTATTTCATGAATTTGATTTTTAAAAACTAAGCTTCCTCTAGATAAAAAGCTTTTGCACAGCAAAGGAAACAGTCAACAAAACCAGAAGACAACCGACAGAATGGGAGAAGATATTTGCAAATGACATATCAGATAAAGGGCTAGTATCCAAAATCTATAAAGAACTCATCAAACTCAATACCCAAAGAACAATCCAATCAAGAAATGGGCAGAAGACATGAACAGACATTTTTCCAAAGAAGACATCCAAATGGCCAACAGACACATGAAAAAGTGTTCAACATCGCTCGGCATCAGGGAAATCCAAATCAAAACCTCAATTAGATACCACCCCACACCAGTCAGAATGGCTAAAATTAACAAGTCAGGTAATGACAGATGTTGGCAAGGACGCGGAGAAAGGGGAACCCTCCTACACTGTTGGTGGGAATGCAAGCTGGTGCAGCCACTCTGGAAAACAGTATGGAGGTTCCTCAAAAAGTTGAAAATAGAGCTACCATACGACCCAGCAATTGCACTACTGGGTATTTACCCCAAAGATACAAATGTAGGGATCCGAAGGGGTATATGCACCCCAATGTTTATACTGGCAACGTCCACAATAGCCTAACTATGGAAAGAGCCAAGATGTTCATCAACTGATGAATGGATAAAGAAGATGTGGTGTATATATGTATAATGGAATATTATGCAGCCATCAAAAAAATGAAATCTTGTCATTTGCAACGATGTGGATGGAACTAGGGGGTATTATGCTAAGCGAAATAAGTCAGTCAGAGAAAGACATGTATCATATGATCTCACTGATATGAGGAATTCTTAATCTCAGGAAACAAACTGAGGGTTGCTGGAGTGGTGGGGGGTGGGAGGGATGGGGTGGCTGGGTGATAGACACTGGGGAGGGTATGTGCTATGGTGAGCACTGTGAATTGTGTAAGACTGTTGAATCACAGACCTGTACCTCTGAAACAAATAATACATTATATGTTTAAAAAAAGAAGAAGATAGTAGGGAGGGAAAAATGAAGGAGGGGAAATCGAATGGGGAGACGAACCATGAGAGACTGTGGACTCCGATAAACAAACTGAAGGTTCTAGAGGGGAGGGGGGTGGGGGGATGGGTTAGCCTGGTGATGGGTATTAAAGAGGGCACGTATTGAATGGAGCACTGGGTGTTATATGCAAACAATGAATCATGGAACACTACATCAAAAATAAATAAATAAATAAATAAATAAATAAATAAACTAAGCATCCAACAAATGTGGGGAAAAGGGAACCCTTGTGCACTGTTGGTGGGAATGTAAACTGGTACAGGAGTTACAGAAAATGATATGGAGGTTCCCCAAAAAGTTGAAAATAGAACTACCATACGATCCAGCAGTTCCGCTTCTGAGTTTATATCTGAAGGAAACAAAATCACTATCTCCAAGAGATATCTGCATCCCCATGTTCATTTCAGTATTATGCACAATAGCCAAAACTTGGAAACAACCTAAGTGCCTATGGACAGATGAATGGATAAAAAAGATCGTATAGTGGGATATTATTCAGTCATAGAAACGAGGGAAATCCTGCCATTCGTGACAACGTGGAAGGACCCTGAGGGCATTATGCTAAGTGAAATAAGTCAGACAGGCAAGGACAAATACTGTATGATCTCACTTATATGTGGACTCTAAAACAAAGCCAAACACAGAAACAGACAGTAGATGATGCTTGCCAAGGGCTCGGGGGTGCGGGATGTGGGGAGATATTGGTCAAAGGATGCAGACTCTCAGTTATAAGATGAAAAAGTTCTGGAGTTCCAATATTCAGCACGGTGACTATAGTTAACAATACTGTTACATATATTTGAAAGTTGCTAAAAAAAAAATCTTACATTTTTCTCACCAAAATATTATAATTATGTGCCACGAAGGAGTTGTTAACTAACTTTATTGTAGTATTCATTTCACGTATATGTGTGTATCAATTCATCATGTTATTTAAATTTACACAATGTTATATGTCAATTATATATCAATAACGTTGGAAATTTATTTAAAATAAAAATACACGTTTATGATAAAACCTCCAAGCAAACTAGGAATAAAAGAGAACTCTCTTAAAGCACTCAGAATATCTTTGAAAAGCCTACATAAACAGGGGCACCTGGGTGGCTCAGTCGGTTAAGCAACCTACTCTTGGTTTTGGCTCAGGTCATGATCTCATGGGTTGTGAGATCAAGCCCCGCCTTGGCCTCCAGGCTCAGAGGGGAGTCTGCTTGAAAATTTTCTCCCTCTGCCCCTCTCCCCACTCGTGAGTGCTCTCTCTCTCTCTCATAAATAAATAAATATTTTTAAAGAAATTAAAAAAAAATAAAAGCCTACCAAAACCATTGCACTTAATCGTGAAATATTGAAAGCCATCCTTCCGAGATCATGAAAAACAGTAGGTTATCCACTGTCACTACAAACAGTGTCATAAGGGAAGAAAAAGTAACAAAGATGATCCAGCCAATATAGCCCTAAATGCATACACATGTGAATCGAAGGACATGTATATGACTGTTGTCCACAGTAACATTTTTAATCCTCCGGGACTAGAAACTACTGAAATGTCCATCAGAAATAGGATGTGCAAAAAAATTGTGGTATATTTACACAAATTGAAATATTATTCAGTAATGCATATCCATGAACTCAGCTAACAAACAACAAAAAAAGAAGAGGCGTAAGTGAAAATTATAATGTTGCCAAAAGAAAGCTAGATTATAAGAATATGTACCATAATGTATTTATCATGTGCAATGAAACTCACAAGCAGGCACAATTAAAGTGTTAAAAGTCAAAATACTGGTTAGACTTGCTGAGGTGGCACACAACAGTGACTAGGTAAAGACATAAGGGTGATTTTGGTTTGCTGGCAATGCCAGATCTCTTGACCTGGATTGTAGTTTCTCAGATATTTGAGATATGATAGTTTACTGAGTGGTACTTTTCTGTTTCCTGCAATTCCCTTTTGGTGCTCTATTCCACTGAAAAGTTACAAAAAGATATTTAATAAGTAGAGTTCCAAGAGTGTACATAAAGAATTGGTTCTGTGGTGATTTGTATATTCTCTGACCACCATGCCACTAAACTATAAATTAATAACCAAAATCATTTGAAAAATCCCTCACATGTTTGTGAAGAAATATCTTCCTGAATACCCAGGACTCTAGGAAGAAATCACGTTGAAATTAGAAACCATTTGGAACTGACGAAGATGAAAACTCAAGAGTCTTTTGCCTGCTGTAGTTATTAAATCTCTCCTCTGGTGATGCTTAGATTTCTCAGGGAAGGATCTCCTGCATCTATGGGAAAAGGCAAGATGCCAGCGGTGTGTACACATTGGGAATGTGGCTAGAAATTAAACTGTTATGTAGATTTTTTACTTAAATCCCTATATTGGGTTTGGATGCCTGGATCTCACCTGAGGCTGAGATCCCAAAGTCCATTAATTATCCATTTATCCCCTCCAGAGAGTAAGTGTTTGCTCAAACTCCCAAGGGTTTGGGGAAAGCAATTTGCCCAGCTAGAGGTTGCTGAGAGGGGTTCTGGGTGTCTAAATGTGTCTTAACTCTACTTTAGAGCAATCATGTAATTTACAACCCCCACCACGACCCCTAACTTGCAGGGGAACATGCCACCCCCAATCTCACAAACAGCTTGAAGGTCTGGTGAAGGGGGTTAAAGACCATTGCTCTGGAGGTTTCCTCACTGGTGGGTTAGGATCGAATGCTCGTAAATCCGTTAATTCAGGCATCATTCATCTGTCTGCTTTCCACCTTCTCATACTTTATAATTATTGTCTCCTCACCCATCCTTTTTGTCCTTGTGAGGTTAGGTGTCTAACAAAAAGGATCTAGCCAGGAGAGCAGGAGGAGGACTAGATGGAAGGACAAAGAATGAGAAAGGGAATGGGTGAAGGGTATGAACAAAGGTGCCTCTGGGGCACTTGGAAACAGGAGCAAGCGTCCAGCGACATGATGAAACAGCTCCTCACCCTGTTTTGGTGCACGTGTTAGATCCCAATGAGTGGGCATCCCGTTGGACTTCATTTTCACACCTTGGGTAGTGGAGGGCAGGATCCCTAGGTCCCGTCATGAGAGTCCCATCATGCTGCAAATGATGGGAGAGGATAGTTGCCCCCAACATTAAGGGGAAGACAGTTACCTGAGGAGGCAATAAGAGAATGCTGGATGGCAAAACACCAAATGCCAGTGACATTCCCTCCACTGAACCCACCGTGGAAATTAGTTCCCCTGTTGTTCATAGTTGTAGCTCCTTGTCATTTAATTCCATATCACTTATCATAATTTGCAAATGTAACAATGATGTCTGTGATTCATTTGATGACACACTGACCCACCAGGCTGAAGGCTCAGTATGCATGGCCATTATTAGGCCGATCATAATTGGATGAATTAATTCTTAGTCACTCCATAAGTAGCTTGGTGGGCGCAGGGGAGGGAGGGTGCGAGGAAGAACAAAGAGTATAGAGAGAAGGAGGAAGGAAAGAGAGGGCAGAACAATGGAGGACCAAGATGAAAACCTAAGGAGGGAGAGAAGAGGCAAGGGATAGAGGATGACAGGAGGAGAACCTGAAAGACAATGCAGGTAGGAGAGAGGGAGGAGTGAGAAGGGAAAGATAAGAGGGTGATGGTGTATGTTGAAGTGGACATAGCACAGCCTCACCCACAAGAATCCTGTGGGCCTGCAGCATGATGCAGAGAATGGTGTGCGTGCGTGTGTGTGTGTGTGTGTGTGTGTGTGTCCGCACGCACCTGTGTGTTTTCTGTGTAATAATAATTGCAGGGTATGACCTACCTGTGGAAATTGTGAATTCTTTCAATATGAGTGTTTTGCTCAAGTCTCTTCCCCTGAGGGCCTTTATGTCAGGACCACCTCTGCTTTTCTCCCACAATCCAATACATTATTCAGCTTCAGTTCCCATGGTAACCACGCTATCTGCTTCCTGTCATGTGTAGGGACTAAGAATGAGACAAAGAGAAAGGCAGAGAATTGTGTCTTCCTCTGAGGTACACAAGCCCCTAGTCGGGGATTTAAAAGCACAGTCTATTGAGTTCCATCTTGCCCTGAGCCCATGCCTGGTGGAGGAGGACAGAAATTGCAGAGAGGCCCAATATGAACTCAGAAATTCTACCTCTCCATAATGCACCCACGTGGTTGGGAGACCTAGGCTTCCTTGCCCCTTAGCCACCTTCCTACCAATAATTTGTTTTACCTCCAAACCATGCCCATGAAGTCCAGGATTCCTGCTCCACAACCTACTTCTCCTCGTCCTACACTGTAGCCTCTACCACATTATGGGGGGAGGGAGGGTTCCAGTAGCCCCATTTTCTGACAGGAACCTCAATTCCAGCCAGATTTCAAAAGTACTGCTTCCAGAAAAGATCCATGAGCCACAGTAGGGGAGTCACTCAGGACAAACAACTTCCTCCTCTCCTCTTTGGCCTGGGAGACCTCTACCTACCCAGACCATGAGACCAGTTAATAAGACTTCTAGTTCCTGCCCCACTGCCCCTGTTCTGCCAGGGCCTTGGACAGACTCAGAGGAGGGAGGTCTCTGCCAGCCTCCCGATTTTGGAATACAGCAAAAGTACCGAAACGCCTCTTCCCTTTCCCCTGCTCTGGAGTAGCCAGCTTCTTCCTCTGCATTTTCTCCCCGTTTCAGAGTCTGGGCAAGCATGGTGCCAGGCAGGACATGAGACTTCCCGGGACACCAATTTGTGAGGAGAGACAGCACGAAACTTGAAGGTAGGTCCCATCTGCCCCTCCCTTCTCCCCCAGTATTTTAGATATCTCTGGAAGTCCATTTGTCCAGCCTCACTCTCTTTTCCTGGGTCCCGGCTGTCCACCATTTCTCATGTACCGGAATCCCTCAGTCCAAAAAAATCTGAGGAATCTCATCTCCACTCCCATTGAGTAACACACACTGGACAGAACCCAAAGTCTTGCCCATTCTCCTGATCTCAGGGTCTTTTTGAGACACCCAGTTCATGTTTGTAAAGGGACTTTGCTTCATATCCACTGCCAGTATCCACCTGCCAGCCACTTCTCTATGTCTCAAACCCCTCTCAGGGGATCCCAGATCTGCTGGGATGCTGGTCTCTGTCTGGATGTCCAGCAGGAGATTCCCTTGGAGTAGGACCAAAGTGGAACAGCAAGGCAAGGAAAGCAATGTTTTGCTTGATGCCCTTCTCCTGAAATCCCCCCAAATACCACTCTAGACTTTACGGGAGCCACAGATTTTAATGACAGGTGAAAAGTAACTAGAGGAACTAGAGACAATTATAATATGGAACAAAACTACTAGGAAATGATGGCTAAATATCAATGTTCTTAGAGCCCACAGAAAATCACCCATCTCCTGCTTCCCCAACAAAAAGTTATGCCTTCTGGGAACATTCCACTCTGGGTGGATCCCTGTTCCTAGCTTTTCTCCTCTGTCTTAAGGACTGCCCTTTTCTCCCCTTGAGGAAGAGAAAGTCCCCTTCATTCTCTCCTTCATTGCAGGGATTTATTTTTTTCCTAACAATGGGATCTTTCCACATCTCCACCCCCCCGACTCTGAACATACAAACACACAAAGACACTCACACACAT
>NW_022589984.1:0-30791 GCF_004348235.1 Phoca vitulina
GCCTGGGGGATGCGACGCTGCTCCCCAGGGCCCTCTCTTCTTGGGGGTGCCCCAACCAGCAGTTTCTGGGCCCTGCCCCAAGACTCGCCGGGCCTCGCCTCTGTGCCCGCTCTCCCACTCTCCACCAGGATCTCGGCCTCTCAAACTTGATGCCCTCTGCTGTTGTGCATGCCGCTCAGACCCTGTCCAAGAGGCAAGCAGCTGGAGCGGTGGAGAGGGGGCTTTTCCTTCTCACCCGGGGGACCAGGCAGCACGGAGCTGTGGGGATGCTGTGCACCCACACACAAGCCCAGGACCTTCGCCTGCGCTGCCACCCTGTCCCCGGCCCTCTCTGCGCCTTGTGGGACACCATGAACAGCCGGGCCAAGGGATCCCTGCCCCAGCCGTCCCTGCACGTGGTGTGCGGGTTTTGTGCCTTCCACGGGCAGGAAGCGGGGCACACCCATGATCCATGGAGTGGAACTCTATCTCCTCTGCACCACGGGGCAGTTCCCACCAGTGATAACGTCACTTGCTGACCGGAAGGGGCCCTGTCCCCCCAAATATGGACTCCACTCTGGAAACCTGCATCCTACCCCAAACCAATGGGGCCGAGGCCAGGAAGGGGGTGGGCAGTGCTTCAGGAGGGGAGCCCCCAGGGCGTGGAGGCTTCCCCTCAAATCCACAACGGTAACCACGCCGCACGGGCTGCCTTCCAAACACGTGCATAGACACGCTGCCGGCCCAGGTCTGGAAGCACGAGGCCCACATAAGCCCACCAGGGTTGAAGGCATCCCGGTGGGCAGCAGTTCCTGCTTGGTGCTCCTGCTCGCCCTCGGGCTGTCCTATACCAGCTGAATCAGTCCTGGGAACCTAAACCCACCTCCTGAGAACACGGTGAGAGGAGAGGGGTGGGCACATTCCGCACCAGAAACCAGTCTCCTTTCTCACTGGAGGACACGTGCAGCTGTGGCAAGCCTCCCAGGTCAGAGGTCAGACCACGCTCAGCAGCACACGGGCCGCACAGGGCACTAGCACCAGGGAGGAACACGGGCTCAAGGCCTGAGAGTGAGGAGGAAATAAGAGGGTGCCGAAGGGGGCCCATGTCTGCCCCTGACCGCCAGGCACAATGGGTACGGCCCCGGAGGTTTGGGGCCCCGACAGCTCAAGCGCTTCCCTGGGAGAGCAGAGACACCCGGCCGGCGGCGCCCGAGCGGAGCAGTCAGGTGGGCATGTGCCCCCGAGGGGCGGCAGCTTCGGAAGCCAACAAGCTGGCGCTCAGCTCTGGGCGCGGGGCCGCTGCAGCGGGGGCTCCTGGAACAGCCCACGCGGGCCTCTGGGTATGGAGCCCCCCCCAGCTCTGCCACCGTGTCCGCCCCCCACTACCGTGTGCTGCCTCAGTGGGTGAAATGTGCATTTCAGCAGCAAAGGCTGCAGTCCCGACGGGTCACCGCTGGGCGTCCCGCCCCGTCCACCCCAGACGCAGGAGGGAGCTGCTCTAAGGCCCAGACCTCCTGCAGCCCCGGGCTGCTCCTCGTCCACCCGGAGTCTGAGGAGAACGCAGAGACTTGCATGTCTGAGATGCCGGACACGATCCCCGTAAGGATGCGCCAACGAAGTGGCCGGGGGGGGGGGGGGGGGGGGGCGGGGGGAGCAAGGAGGACTTCTGTTCACAGAAGGAATAAAGCATCAGGAAAAAGTACTCATGATGAAAAGATATGACTTACCTTTGTCAACTACGTCCCAGACTTCAACTTTCACGATATCATCAGTGGCTAAAGTAGGGGAAGACATGAAGATTAGTGTCCAACATGACCTTCGACCTTCTGGTCACACTTGGGCTCTTAGGGGCCGTCCAGGTGTTGCTGTGTGTTCCCATTCTTCCAGTGTGGGTCCCCCACCAGGACACCTCGGGCTCCTCGCTCAGCACCTTCACCAAGGACACACCACTCCCACCCGCAGCCTTTGCACCAGCTGCAACCTCCTTCCCCGGAGGGCAGCAAGGCTCCTCGCTGTTTTAGGCTTCTGCTCGGGCTGCACTGAACGACCCTGGCTTGTCCTCAGCTGACATGCTCCCCATTTCCTGCAGATGTCCCTGGGGCGGGCTCGTCCCCGGCCAGGTCCACATAGCTAGGGTCCCCTCTGCAGGTGCACCTGGGGAGCAGACTCTGGGTGCTGGGGCAGCTGGGGAGCAGACTCTGGGTGCTGGGGCAGGCCTCAATGGGCCTGACCATGCTCTGGCCTGACTCTTATCCAGCGACCAGCCTCAACTTTGTTCCATGGGACGTTGGCCCTCTCCAGCCGGCTGCTCAACATCGAGCTTCTACTGAAGCTTTTGGTGGAGCTGAGCTGGCACAGGCCCCTGCTGGGAGGTGGGCGCTCGCACAGGCCATGGGGATGGCTCGCCACCAGGCTTTCTCAGAACTACTTGTCTTTCCGTGCTCTGCTTGTTCTCCAGAGGGGAGACTCTTAGCCCCTCTTTGGCGGTCCTCTGCCTGGGATGGGTGCCAGGACCCAGGGAGCGGACCCTGTGAATGGCCCGTCTGGGCCCAGGGTCTGTGCCATGTCTCTTGGTGGTCGGCCCAAGTGCAAGGACAGTGGGCTCACCCCTCCATCCCCACGATTCCTAAGGGAGAGGGGACAGGTGGGGCACTGCTGAGGGGCACAAGAGCAGGCTGCCACTGCCAGCTTCACCCCAACCGGGAAGGAGTGCCGGGGCTGTGGCCCTAAGGCTCTGTCAGCCCAGCTGGTGAGCTGGGGTGACGCCGGGCCGTGCAGCTGTCCTGGGATGTGGCTAGGCCGTCACTCGGTGGGAGTCACAACTTCTACAGGCCCCACGTGTCCTGTTCACAACTATATTTTTTGGTCAGTAAAAAGGAATGTTTGAAATGGTTCAAAAGACTTTTACTTTCATGGTTTCTGAACATGCAAAGCAACTGTCTGCTGCCCATGGGGCTGCAAGGCGAGGCATGTTCTGTCCATCAGGCAATCTTGCAGAGGGAGAGCACTGGGGCTCAAAGGGACTGAGGGGTCCCTCCTGCTGGTGGAACACATGTGCGCCCAGTGCCGGTGCAGTGGGGAGCATCAGCTACCGGCTCCCCCAGATGTCGCCCGTGTTAACCTGGAACTTTTTGCCCTTTGGGGGTCTCTAGAATTGAGAGAGGGCTCCCCATGCGGAGCCCCCACCACTGCCTTGTCGGTTTCTCTGCAGCAGTGCCCGTGGCCAGGGGGGTTTCAGGGCCACCCAGGAGCAGCTCTAGTGAGTGCCCCCATGATAGCGCCTCTGCTCAAGGAGGCTCCTCACGTCTACAGGGTTTCCATGATGACACCACGGCTGGGGACGCCGGGGAAGGGTCTCTGAGGAACCAGCCCTAGGGAGGATCCATCAAAGCCCCCACCCCGCAAGGGGCACCATGCTGGCGCTCTGACCTCGCCTCTGGCCCGCCCCGTCCCCTGGCCCGCACCCTGCCCTCACTTTTGTAGTTCCAGTGGATGCTGGTGACCTGGATCTCCTGCGTGGGGATGTACTCCTCCACAAACTTCTTGCCCTGGAGCCGGTGCCACAGCGCAGTCTTGCCCGTGTTCCTGTCTCCTCGGATCACTATCTTCACTGGGGGGAAAAGGACAGAGCAGGGAAGCAAATCAAACTAGTGGCAAACTCGAACTCCATCGATGGAGTCCACACGCCACACACGTTTGCTTCCACACAGAGCGTGGCCTATATGGCTGGCAAACAGGGAAGAGCTGAGTGCTGGGGGTGGGCTGCTGGGAGACCCCCGAGGGGCCACGGCCCCAGCCTGGCCCTCGGCTCTCCCTCCCTGTTCCACAGAGGAGGGCCCCGAAGGCACTTCCCCTCGGGCTGATGGAGTCATAGCCCGCTCAGACTTTGCACCTGCAAGAAAGTGGTCTCCCCTGGAGCTGGACGTCCTGGGGATCCCTGACTCACAGGGCCAGGGTCAGGCTGCAGGAGGGGTCGGGGGGCGGCTGACGTTCTCCTTAGGCAGCTCCCTAGATTTCCGTAACTTGCTCTTAACCTACTTTTTCAGAGCCCTGGTATTTTTAGCATACAATTTTGCAGAGTGCCACTGTTTTCAAGGCCACACAGGTGGGGTGAAAGCACAAAGCCAGGATTGTTTTACTTGCTGCACACGTATTTACGGAGCAGCCTGTGAGATGGGTGCGCACACGCGGCGGTGACCAAGCCCACAGGCAGCCGAGTGTGTGGACTCTGGGCAGGCAGCGGCCAAATCCTGCAGCACCGTGCAGGAAGACGGGCTCCTGCCGCGTTCAGTGTAAGAGTGCCATGGTCTGGTTTGTTCTAGAAAGATGAAGAAGAGCGGTCAGGAATGCCACACAGAGCCAGAGCAGGGGTGAGAATGGGAGCAAAGCTGACGGCCATGGTGATGGACTGGACCCCTGGGAAGGTTCTGGCTTGAGAAGACGTGTGGATGGGCAGCCTGTGGGAGGGAACTGCCATGCTCCTGGACCCAGGGCAGGTGCCTGGAGTAGCCCTGTGGACAGAGGACGGTGCTTCACGCCCTGGGGCTGGGCGAGGACACCGAAGAGCTGCCCTAGAGTCCTGGTCTGGCCCCCCTGGCCATCTGGCTTTTCCCTCCTTGCACCCCCAAGTGCTCCAGAGCCCCTCTGCTCTTGCTCACTCACTACTCCTCCTGTGAAACTAGGTCACCACATCAATCTCCTCATCCCATCCCATGCTCCCCCAGTCCCAGCTTTAGTCTTTGGGACATGCTAGTTGTTCTTCACTCGAAACATCACCTACTTTATCATGTCACCAGATAGGACACAACAAGCCACTGCCCTCAAGGTCCGGGCAATCTAGACTCGATTCCAGCCAGAAGCCAAACACCTAGGAGAACCTGGGAGAAAGGTCAGGGCATGTCTGTGCTGTAAGCTCAGCTCTGGGGATGTCCTGGGTCCCTGTCATGAACCTGAACATCCTGCAGGAAGCATGCCAGTTTAGGGGAGTCCCCCGACACTGGGGCCTCTGTCCCTCGTTCAGTGAGGATGAGCGGGACAGACCATGTGCAGCTTACCCCCAGGGGGTGGCAGGCTCCTATCCCCAGAAGACCCCTGGCCAGGCTGAGGGCAGGACAAATCCAGAGCACCAGTCCCCAGGCCATCCTGAGAACAGGTCAGGAACTGCACTATCTTTTTACTCTCTGGATATTACTTGTTATAGTGTTATGTTCTTATTTCATGGTTGCAGTTTCTTACCTTTTCTTAGCTTAGCTTTCCGGAGGCAGGTTCCTTTTCAAATCTACTTGTCCTTTTTGTATAGTCTTTAAATTCCAGCTTATATTTTCAAACCTCTTTTATTTCTTTGAACATATTATACATACCGACTTTATTTTTCATTGAAGTAGAGTTGACATATGATATGTTAGTTTCAGGCGTACAACACACTAATTTGACATTTATATACATCGTAAGATGTTCACCACCCTAAGGGTCACTACCAACTGCCACCAAAGTTGTTACGTTATTACTGACTGTGTACCGACTTTATGTTCTGTGAAACCTGACGTTTTCAGAGGCCAGGGTCTGATGTTTGCTGTATCTGCAGGATCCTGGGTGCTTCGTTTACTGAGTGTTTCCTGATCTTCTACCAGCAGCTTGTCGTTTCTTGGAACTTCATCCACAGGGCCCCTTTAAGGTCTGGGTTGAAGCCGCATTCATCAGAAGGCCCCTGTAATATTTCTGCCTGTCGTCTGGAACACTAACAACCTGGGAAGACCTTATGTAAATTCTCCATTTGAGATTTTTGGGACCACATTGATGTTTTTAAGGAAAACCCACTTGGAGGTCACCCACTTGGGCTTTGTGCAGGGATTCCTAGAACGGGTTCAGTTTTTCTTCTTGCCCCAACCCAACTACCACATAGCTAGGGTCAGGCAGACGCCCTCAGGGAGAGGGCAGCTTCAGAGCTGGCTTCCCTCCCAATATCCACTCGCTTTGCTTTTGAGAAAAGAGCAATGAACAGCTGTACAATCTTTATTTAAGTTCAAGAACTGAGTGATGTGTTGATGTTTTTCTAAATGTTTTATTCAAATGTTTAAAATGGTTTTTAGGGGAAGGGCTGCTCAGGTTACCAGCTCTATCGCACCGCTAGAAACAGAGGCTGGGCACTATGGAAAAGACGCTGTGAGTAGTCAGCTTCCTACAGCTAACAGCGTCCTGACAAAGGGAAAGCTCTTATTTTTAATTTTTATGTTAATTTTTTCCCTGAAGAAGAGCATATATCTGCCCCCTCCCCACTTCTAATTTATTTTTCCTTGTGCTGGGAGTAATTCCATAAACCAATGGAAAAGCTTAATGAAAGTGGGGAGTCCTTGCCTTGGTCCGGATTTTAAAAGAAACACTTCCTCTGTCTCATTAGTACATACAGATACAGGTTTTGGTAGATACCCTCCTTTTGGTAGAAACAGGTAAAAGAGGTTCCCTCTGTTCCTGGTTTACTAAGAAGTGGGTTTTCCCTGGGCGCCTGGCTGACTCTGTCAGTGAAGCGTGTGACTCTTGATTTCAGAGTCGTGGGTTCGAGCCCCATGTTGGGTGTGGAGATACTTAAAAATAAAATCTTAAAAGAAAAAAAGAAGTGGGTTTTCTCTTTTTATTTTCTGTAAATCATGAATGGGTGTTGAATTTTATCAGAATTTTATCAAGAATTTTATCTTGCACTTATTGAGATTGTAATGCTTTTTCTCCTTTAATCCACGGTAGAGCATAGAATATATATTTTCTGTTAATCCTTGCATTCCTGGGGTAGTAGTACTTGGTCTCAATGCAATGATTTGTTATTAATATTCTGACGACTTTCTAGTGCTCATTTCCTGACCTCTCACTAGGTTATGAGATCTGTGCTCATGGACAGGACTGGATGGTTACCCTGCTTCTTGTGTTTTCCTCCTCTGTCTGGCACCAGAGTTTACCAAGTGCAGGAAGCAAGCTGAGCACCCGCGCCTTCCACGACATTTCAGCCAGAGTGATGCTTGGCTCTCTGAACGCAGTTTGTTTGTTCCTTCGTTCCTTTCTTTTAGAGAGATCATGCACATAAGTGGGGTGGGGGGAGGGGGGGCAGTGCAGAGGGAGGGTGAAAGAATCTCAAGCTGAGCCACGGGGCCTGGCATGGGGCTCAATCTCATGACCTGAGCCAAAATCACGAGTCAGACGCTTAACTGACTGAGTCACCCAGGTGCCCTGATGTTCTGAAAATTTCTAATGATGTGTCTGGCTATGTATGTTTTTAAAACTCTGGACTTGGACTTCTTGGGAGTTTCATGTATTTTATGAATTCTGGAAAATCCTCAGTCTTCATTCCCTCCAATACTGCTTCTTCCCCGTTCTCGCTATTCTGTCTCAAAGTCCTATCAGGCATGTGTTGGAATCTGCTTCATTTCTGGGCTGCACATCTCTCTTCCGGCACCAATTCTCTCTTTAGTCTGGTTATTATGCTGATTCACCTGTTTGTTGACTTTTTAATTTTCACGATCATGTTTTTCATTCCTAGAGGTTCTCTTTGGTTCTTTTTCAAACATGACTTGTCTGTTCACGGAATCTTGATATAATCTTAAAGCTATTTCCTTCTTACCCTGGAAAAGCTCTCTTATTCTGAAATCAACCTTTCAAAAGGTTTGTTAGTGAAGGAGTGCTTAAGTTCATTTTTAAATTCTAGCACTGAGATCCACCTGGCCAGGACTCTGGCTGTCCCAGTGTCTGGAGGCATCCTTTGTGAGGAATGCAGGCCTGAGCAAGGGCACTCCTGACAAGTTCCATTAGGACTGGTGTTTCCTCACTTGGAAAGTTGTCCCAGTTAAGGCTTCTTCACTAAACAGGGCTAAGAAATTGAGTCCAGTGATGGTAGAAAGGACAGACCAAGTCCAGTAACATTCTTTCTTCCACTCTGAATGTAAATAACTTTCAAACTATAATTATGGTCCAATGTCTCATTCAGGTTTTGATTCTAAATTTGATGTGTATGCTGGGGCTCTTGCATGTGACCTGAGCCACTTCTCATTATCAGAGCAACTTAAAAGGAAATGACTTGTCTGCCCCAAGAGGACAAGGTTCTGTAAGAAACAACATCTACACTTGGACATCATCAACTCTTGCCATTAAAAATTCTGAGTGTATAGTCATCAGATTGCTGGCTTGTTTCCCCTATGTAAGATATTTTGGAAAATAAAGGAAATCAGAAAGGTTCCAAGTTGCATATTGTTCAACTACAGAGAGAAACTCCCTCTAAATGCAATTTCTCTCCATCTCACCCCCTTTCCTGCAGTCCTAGGGAATCATAACCTGTCCCCCAACTACCTGAGGGTGGGTTTACTTCTCTGGAACAATTCTACTGAGCCACCCACCCCCCTTTCTTTAACCACCCAAGGCTAGGCAATGTGCCTCTCAGGAATTTCTTTTCAGAAGGTGAAAAATTTACAGTTTCCAGCTCTGATTTCCACAAGACTAGGATTAAGTTTAAAATAATACCATAAGTGATAAAAGTAAATGAGGGAATCCAAATGTAGATCCTATAGATTTGTGCAAATGAGTATTTTGACTTAACATTCTCTTCTCTGAATGTGAGAGAAACAGATACAAAATTGTGAGTTGAATACAACTAAAACGACCACTCTTTTAAACCTGCACAGAGATCTTCCCAATTAAGTTTCTTAGTATCGTGCATTACTGTCTAAATAGGTCACCATAGAGACCAGAAAGCTCCCCTTGAAGTAGCAAAGGGAGGGGTAGGGAGAAGTCCAAAATCTTGTAGCAACATATGAAAATACTTGAAAAGGAACAATTTAAAAGCAGAGAACAACATAAAAAGCTTTTAAATAATGCTAGGAAAGGGACAGCAAGATGGAAGAACTTAAAAGAGGTCAAGAGAACAGTTAGCGTTCAGGAGCTATACAATTTACATAATTTATAACAGGCCTGGAAACGTCCTGGGCTCTCGGGGCATCTGAAAATAACTCCTCCTTCCCTCAGGGGAAAAGAAGTCTCCTACAATAAGTAAGAGTCTTTGTGCCTTCTGGAGCTTTTTCCAAATATATCCCTTACAAATGCTTCTTACAAAAAGGAGGGGGTGGGGCAGGAATATGTGGCGTACATGATATTCCCTTTGAACTGAATACAAAGTCGGTAAAGAAAAATCCCAATGCTCAAACCACCAGGGCCAGCTGGATCTCACAGCTCCTGGGCAGGCAGTCACGTGGTTCATTGACGGGGAGCCCCACCACCCCTTCAAGCGTCACAGACCACAGAGCTTTCCCCACGTTATGTAAGAATCACTCTTAGACGAGGTTATCCGGGCCAATCAGGGCACCGCAGAATGCACCAGGAAACGCCTGGACTAATTTTACCGTGCAAACTAAGGCACAGATTTCTACACGTGCCGGTATTCCTCGGGAATGACCCACCGGTCAGAGGGGAACGCCATGGGCCGAGTCGCCCACCCTCCGGCCGTGGGGTCCTCCAGGACCTCGTCTCCGGTCCGGCATCAACTCCCGACCCCGAGTGAACGCCCCTAGAGTACCTGCCACAGGTAAGGGCTCAGCGTATCTTCAACAGAGATGAACAGGACCTGCCACATCCACCCGCAAACCGCAAGGCCCTGGGGGCGCGACAGGGCCCCAGTGCTTCCGGGCCCGCGACGCGACCTGGTCTCTGCCAAGTCCCAGTCGCCGCGGCCCGCGGGGCAGCGCCCTCCTCCGCTGTGCCCTCGGACCCCACTTTCCACGTCCCCCCGGAGGAACCCTGAGCGCCCGGCCTGCACTCACTGTTGTACTGCACCCCTTTGGCGAAGCGCCTCTGCAGCGCCTGGTTCATGGACTGCAGCCCGGCGGGGATATTCTTGTCGCGGCCCGGAGCCTGCTCCGACCCCACCAGCTTCTTGAGCGCGGAAAACATCTTCCCGCTCCCACGTTCGAGCCCGGCGCGGCCCGCGAGCTCAGCGGCGGCGGCGACGGCGGCGGCCCGGCGCGGGTCGCACCATGTCCTGGGTCCCGGCGGCCGGGTGCCTGCCTCGAGGGCGGCTCGGGCTCAGCCGCGGCGGTTCCGCTCCGGCCCCCGCGACCCCCGGCGCCGCCACCCTCCGCCTGTCAGAGCCGCCATCTTGGCGCCGGCTCGACGAGGCGCACGGCTACGGGGTGCCGCGAGGGCCAAGGGGGCGCGCGCATGCGCGGCGGGACGCGCATGGACACGGGCTTGGCGCTAAGGAGCGCCGCGAGGGCCCTGGCCGGGCGGTGGCGCCGGCGCGTGCGCATGCGCGGGAGGGCGCGGGCGGCGGTGGGCGCGGAGCCACGTCGGCCGCCGGGCCTTCGGAGCCGTCCCCGGGCTTCCGGAGCGGGCCTGACACCTGTCCGCCTCCTCGCTGGGCCCACCCCTCCCACTCACCCCTCAATCCCGGACCCACACCCAATAGCCCACTTTCCCGCCGACTTCACGTGATCCCCCCACTTCCGCGGCCCCCCGGGTTCGTGTCTGAGACTCCTGTCCCCCCGGTGTCCCAGCAGTCCTGGAAAAATGTTTATTTGTTTAACAAAGCGCCGGCTGGGGGGCGGGGGGCTGGGGGCGGGGCAGGGGCTCCTCCTCCTCGGGGTTACTTTTTCTTCTTCTTGGCCACCTTGAGCCTCCCCTCGATCAGCCGCTGGGCCTGCCGCTTGATCTCGGCCCGCGAGGGGACGTAGCTGTGGTCCACGTCTGCGAACTGGAAGGTTTCTAGAAAGGAGCGCGAGGAGGAGGGGAGCCGCGCCCTGCAGCCCCTCTGCTCCAGCGAGCTTGCTTCCACTCTGCTCTGTTGGCCTGCATTCATCCCAGGGCCAGGTACTAACTACTTTTTCTTATTTTCTCTATTCCTGGTGCCCTGGCATTTGGGGTCTTACACGCTCGGGGAGAAGCTGCCACTCGTAGGGCTAGCCAGTTCTTAGAGAGGGCAGAAGGCTGGCCGCTGGGAGCCGTCTCTCTTGCACACCAATCCGTCCAGAGCCCACACCCGCGACCCCCTGCTTTATCAAACCCTCACACCAAGCCAGTATTCCCCCGCCTAAATCAACCCAGGGCCAGGCACCAGGCAACTGGGAACAGCCCTACACCCCAAACCCACCAGAATTGTTCAAAAAGCCCATCTGAAGCTGTTTGCCCTGTCCTCCACCCCCGCTTTCCTGCAGAAACCCCAAGAAAGGCCTAGGCCATGCCCTCGCTCCTCTCTGACTCCTGGAAGGCAGTGATGCTCCCATATGTCAGGAAATGTAACAAATTCTCCTTCCGATGGCATTAGCCTCTCCGTGTCCTCACTAAGTCACCTCCCTGAATTAAAATCCCATGGGAAGGGGGGATGCACCCTCTCTGTCCCTGTAGTGCCCCTGTGCCTCCAGGCTGTCCCGGTCAGACGGAGCCATCTGCCACTCCTCCCCTCCCTGTGGCTGTGTGGCCTGGCCCCCAGCCCCAAGCCTGTACCTATCATATCCTCCTCCGGGTCCTCAAAGCTGATCCTGGTGTTCTGCTTCTCCTTCAGAGTCGAGGTCTCCAGGGTATCCCTCACCTTTGTGTCCACCTGCAGGGCACAGGGGACTGTCAGTCCAAGGGAACGTGGGACGTGTGGGCACGCCCAGCCTCCAACTACCTCCTCGCTGCTGGACAGCATCTGCACTCTGTCAGCCAGGTACAGGAGCTTTGCTTCGCAGTACGCCAGCTTGCCGAACATGTCGAGGCTGTCAGAGAGCGCCACTTCTTTCTGTAGGCCGGGACAAGGATCCCGTCTCTCCTCTGGCTTCTCCCGGGGACTCTGTGCAGGCGGCTCCCCCCCACCGCACCTGGTACCTGGGCTGTGGGCAGGGCAATGCCAATCAGCCGGATGAAGAGGTTGTCAATGCCTGTCTGGATGGTCAGCAGCAGTTTCTGGCTCTTGGTCATGCTGGAGTAGGCCAGCTGCAGTCTGTCTTCCTCCTCTCTCAGCATGTCCTTCATTCTCTTCTCCACGGACTTGAAGCTGTTGGGGAGGATGGTGGCACAGATTCCGGGCCAAGGCGGCCTGAGCCCTGAGCTGAGTGCTGTGCTAAATTAAGGAGCTCCAGAGTTCAGATAGCTCAGGTGTGGGCACGTGGCACCCCTTGACTGGGCCCCTCCACCCCACCTGCCAGGTACCCGCAAGCTTGTTGGCAGTGGACACTCTCAGCTCGAGCTGGGCCCCAGCCCACACGGGCTGTTCACGAGGATCAGTCGGGGGGCCCCCGTGGGAGGCAGAGGCCTGGAGGGTACCTAACGGAGCTGGGCGTCTCGCGGAACTTGAGCATGGCCTCCTCCATTTCCAGCTTCTTCATCAAAGCCTCCAGCTTTGCCCGCCGCTCCTCACAGTCCTCCATCTGCAGCTCCAGGTTCTCCTCGGTGTTCCTCTGAGCCAGGAACCGGCCAGCGATGTCCTGGTGGGACCAGTGTGGGGAGAAGCAGAACTGGTTTCTTCTGGGTCCCTCCCCATGGTCAGGAATGATGCTGACTGTGGCCAGGCACTGGGCAAAGCACTTTAGGTGAGTCAGTGCATGTGACCCACACGACAAGCAGAGAGGGCAGACAGCCCAAGGCAGAGACGAGGAGACCACCCCTGAAAGACTGCCTCACTTTGAGCCACTTGTCCAAGGATGGACAAGCTTATGTCAGGGCCGAGGATGGGAGCTAAGGCTTACTAATAATAAACCCAGATCGGATTAAACACAAGGGCCAGGCAGAGGCGGCCTCTCATTGTGGTCTTAGGGGTTTGGGAAGGGACAGAGTTGTAGGTGGCGGTCTCAGCACTTGGGTCCTCGAATCCCAGCAGGCTCGTGCAGCCCCTGGAATGTGACTTGGATATGCTAGAGTGCTTTCTACTTTCAGCCGTGGGGGCTGCAGCTCTGTGTCCCTTCATTCAGCAGGCTCAGCCGGGCCTTGGGCTGGGGAAGGGGCTCCCTGCCTTCCCCCACCCCTAGGAGAGCCAGGGAGCAGTACCCAGAGGTGGGAGCACCGCACAGCTGTCTTCACTTTCTCCACCAAAGCAGTCACATCTGTCTGGTATTCGATGTCCGCCTTGGAGGTCTCTCTTTTCCTCACTGGGCAGAGCAGAGGGGAAGGGTGGCCAGCATGCAGGAATGGCGTGGGAGCTCTGCTCGAGGCCACCAGACACCTCTGTGCATGCCCAGGCATCAGGGGAGACTACCAGAGAGCTGGGCAGGTACCCATCAGAGCTACCTGCCCTTTTACCTGGCCTGTCCGGGATGCCCCAGGGCAGCTCCATCCAGAAGCAGCCCGGCATGGGGCCTTTGTGGCCCTTCTCAGAGGCAGCCCAAGGGTCCAGGGGGCCGGACTTAACTCTTCTGAGGAATCACTGGGTGATCCAGCCCTGGGGTGACAGGGAACAGCGGAGAAGCTGGGGGCTTGGCCACACTCGGCAGCGAGCCCAAGGATGTGGGCTGTGGCTGTTGGCACTGAGCCTCTGCAGGTAGAGCCGGGGAGGGGCAGGTGTCTCCCTCACCCTGGCCCCTGCAGGTTGCACCTGGCCTCACAGAGACCTGACTGGGTGGCCTGTGCCTGTGCTGGCCTCCTAGGACCCTGGCTGGGGGCGGCAGAGAGCTGAGTGCTCACCTTTCACAGTTTCTGTACCCATCAGATTGGAGGGGAAGTCCAAGTCCCGCCGGCCCTGGTAGGAGAGGGAGGACGAAGTGAGCAGCACCCTCTGCTGGGGAGCGGGCCACCCAACGTTCCTTGCGCTGCAGTGGGGGTCCCGCAGGGACTTACCCGGCGATACTTCTCGTTGGTCTCCTTCGTGTGGATCTTGTCAATCAGCTTCTTCTGCTGGTTGAGCCGGTTCTCCCGAGCCCTGCGTTCCTCGATGAAAGTTGCCTCCCCTCGCCGCATGTTCATCTGGGGATGCGGGAGGTGGGGCGGGGTAATGTCTCACCGAGGCCCCCGTGGTGCTAAATGCAGCATTCAGTTTCAGTCCCCATCTTCTAGATTTGGGAATAGCATTGGAGGCTCTTGGCTGCGCCCTTCTTCCTAAACTGCGCCTGCCTGCCGGCTTTCACCATCCTTCCTGCTTTCCGCCCTCCTCTCTGGACTCCTCCTCCCACGCTGGGCCTCTGAGGGGTGCCGCCTTCCCCTGCCCCTCCTCTGCTGGAGTCACCCACCCCAGCTGCAGCCAGGGCTCGGGGACCCCATGTCTCTTTGTAGCCTGGGCTCCCCGCTGCCTCGGCCGGCTCAACGGGGAGTGATTCCATGTGTCTAAAAAGGAACCTGACATCTTCCCCCAGACCTGGTCTCTTCCCCAGTGTCCTGCTTTGGTGGCTAAACCCATCATCCATCCGCACCTGGCTATGCTTCCTGGACGCTGCTCTCCCCCTCCCTGTCCACATCTGGCTCGGCGCCAGACCACTTTGGGTGACCTTTACAGACTTCTGGGCCCCATTGACGTTCAGGTACCCAGCGCTACCACTGGTCCGTCCCAGGTGACCAGTGTCTGGACTCTGGTTCCCTTGGGTCTCTGCAGCCAGATCATGCCTGTTTTTGAAATGCAGATCTGATCCCACTGCCCCTATGTTTCCTCCCAGAGCTTCAGGTTGGGTGGGGGGCCAGGACCTAAGCCCCAATCACCCTGCTTCCTCCACTGGCTCACAGGCTCCATTCCTGTGCATCTCTGCTCCAGCCACTTGCACCTCCTTTGGCCTGGTTATGCCCCAGGACCTTTGTTGTCCTTCATCTTCCAGGGTTCGGGCCCCTCTGACCTCCAGAGCCCCACTCAAGCATCGCTTCCCTGAGCAGATAAGTGCCCCAGGGGGGCCCCACATCATCCACTCCTCTCTCTGCAGCACGGGCCAATGAGTGTGTGACATTTCTTCACGGACTACTGGATGGCTTCGTACACTGGCCCCTCGTGAGGATGACACATGCCTGACTTGCAGGCACAGACTGGGTGAAGGGATGGCCCCTGCCTGGGCCAGGCACATTCCCTCCTGTGTCTCCCTCCAGGCTTCCATGTCTGGTGGGACCCTCTGTGTCCAGGGCCATCATGTGTGAGCAGAGCAGGCTCGTGGGGTAGCCAGTGATTGCAGGCAGTGTGGGTTTGGGGTGTTCCTATGGACCCTGGGCCAGACAGGTCTGAGAGGGAGCCCTGAGGGACCCCCAGCCCTGGGGCTTGAGCTCACCTTGACCTCATCTGTAATCATCATGGCGTCCTGGGACATGACTGTCATGTCTGACAGTTCTGAGCAGTAGTCGCCCACCAGATTCTGCAGCTTGTCCAGCTCTGTGGGGTATCCTACCAGTTCCTACAATGAACGGGGCAAGAGCAGGGGTGCCCGGTGGCTCATTTGGTTAAGCGTCCGGCTTGTGATTTGGGCTCAGGTCCTGACGTGATACTGAGCCCCATGTTGGGCTCTGTGCTGGGTGTGGAGCCTGCTTAAGATTCTCTCTCTTCTTCCTCTGCACCCCCCCAACCCCCGTGCACGCTCTTTCTCTAAAATAAATAAATCTTAAAAAAAGAAGGGGCAAGAGCAGAAACTGATGGCCCAGGGGCTACGGGCCAACCAGATGCTGCCCTTCCAGAGTGGACCATCCCTGCCCCCAACTCCTTACCCCAGACTGTGCAAGCCCTGAGGACAGTGATGGGGTGTCCCACTGTGTGAGAGGTGACCGCCACCCAGGGTGGCTGCTGTCTGAAGTGAAGCAGGGAGGCTCAAAACACAGATGTGGGGTCAGAGACTCAGGGCTCAAGGCCAAGGCTGCCCTGGCCAGCTGGCTGTGGGAACTTGGGAAAGCCACTTAACCTCTCTGAGTGTCCCCATCTGTTGATAATGGTTCTTTCGGAAGGCAGCTGTCAGAATCTATTCAGAAGGTATAATGAGGTATTAAGCTCAGAGCCAGCTTCATAAATATCCAATATATATGACTCTTAGTACTTTGCTGTTAATAACTACAATGTAGAATCTTTGCTAGTTTTTTTAAAAATACAGATGACCATGGGAGTTACTTTTGAAAAATGCATATGTTCTGGGGGTGCCTAGGTGGCTTATTCGGTTAAGCATCCCACTCTTGATGTCAGCTCAGGTGTTTATCTCAGGGTCGTGAGTTCAAGCCCTGTGCTGGGCTCCATGATGGGCATGGAGCCTAATTAAAAAAAATGTGTATGTTCTGAAAAGAGTATGCCCCTGAGGGGACAAAATGCTCCCAAATGAAGGGGGGCTGGACCCAGGAGTACAACTGGAGGGGGAAGGGGTGTGAGGAGGCGGGTCCAGGAAGGCAAGGTGGCAGGGCCTTCGTCTGGGTCTCTAGGAACAGGGTGCTGTGGCAAGAGGGACAGGCAGGAGGACCATGGTGGCCTGGCTCTGTGGGCTATGGGCCGAACCTGGAGGGCTGTGACTCCAGCCAGGAGGAGCTGCAATGCCTACCCATCCCACCGTCCTCCCAAACCACACTTGCACCTGTCACCTGCCCTCCGGGGCTCCCCCTGTGCCAGCCTCAGGATGAGGGAATTGGGAGAACTTCCTCACTCTTCCTGCCCCGCCTGCCACAATGCTCCTCGCAGCACCTCGCAGCCTTCCTGTCTTCTGGTCCTCCTCCTCCCCATGGAGAGGCCCTGCCTCCCAGCAGGACTCATGGCCCCTGGGGGCAGGGTGGGCGGCTTGGAAGAGGTGGGCAGCAAGCACGGGGTTACCGGCCTGCTCAGAGGTGACTTGCCCTCTATGATGTTAGGGCACTTTCTGAGGGCTCAGGACCCATCTTTTGCCCTCAGAGGCCAGGCAAGTGAGAAAGGATGGGGCAAAATAAAAACACTGAACCATCAAATACATGCAAAAACCCAAGCAATTCTGATATATCCCATAATACGCCTTTTTGAAGAAGCAACTAACAAGTTTCCACATACAGATACATGGTGCCCCTGCTCAGCTGGGGCCCAAAGCACGGGTCTGTCCTTGGGGCACACTGGCCTGAAGGAGAGTTGCAGCCCCTCCCCTGCGGGGGGGCGGGGAGCGTGGCCCTGCCCCGGAGGCTCCTGTCCCCACTGAGATGCATTGCACCTAGGCTGGGGCCTGAGACTCCTGTGCTCACGGCCAGATGGCTTCCCTGGGGTGGGGTGTGGGGTGAGGGGGCTCACTTTCTTCAGATAATCCAGCAGGTCCACGTACAGCAGGTGGATGTTCTGACTTGTGGTGATCTTGATCATGGTCTTTTCAATGTTGGTCTCCAGCTGGCGGATGACCTGGGGGTGGCCCGAGGGCACACAGTGCTTGGGGACAGACCACCGGAATGCCCACCTGGAGTCTGACCCCGGAGGATGCGCTTTCTTCCAGGGAGGGAGGGACGGAGAGTGTGTGCGTGTGTGCGCGCGCCTGTGTGTCTTTCATCTAGCCCCGCCCCTTCCAGGGCCCCGCCCATCCCACGAAGCCCCGCCCCGCCCGCCACCTGTAGCATGCGCAGCTCTTCCTTGGTGGCGTCCGGTTGGCTCCTCAGGCCGGCCAGCTCCAGCTGCATGCTCTCCAGCTTCTGACCGCGCCGCCGCACCAGGTGAATCAGCACGTTGTGCACGTTCACGCGGTCGAAGACGTACTTTCGCAGCTTCTCCCGCGCCACCTGGGTCGGGGAGGGCACGGCCCGCGCGTGGGTGTGCAGGGGGCCGCGGAGCCCGCGCGCGGCGGGGCTGGAGGGGCGGAACCCCTGGGATCGGGCCCCCGCTCTGCCCGCCACCGGTTCCGCAGCGTCGTTTAGTGGTGGTGGTGGGGGGGTGCACTGGCTGGGAGAGGCTGAGGGACCCCCTCCTGCCGCCTCACCTCCATGGAGGAGCGGCAGTGCGCCAGCCTCATGGACACGTCCTTCCCGCAAGCCTTGGAAATGGTCCGCTGGTCATCCTGCAGAGCGGCGGTGGCTGAGCTGGGGCCCTGGTCTCTCTGTGTACCGCCAGCCCCTAGTTCCGCCAGGCATTCTCCCCCCGCCTCCTCTACCCTGTGCTAGCCGGCAGCAAGGCCCCATCCGGCTCATCTCTGCTCATATGTGATGGAAGTCTGGAGGAGAGGGCCCCGTCTCCCCTACATGGCCAGAGAGCCAGAGGGGCCCGTGCTGTAGGGGGTAGCCCCGAAAAGGACCGCAGTCAGGCCCACCCTGCCTGCCAGGCTTTCAGGAGTGACTGGAGCTAGGGGAACAGGTCCTGGGAAGCCCCTCCCCAAGATGCCCCCTGGCTCCTGAAAGGTCGGGGGGAGGGGGGAGAAGAGGAGATGCCTGCCCTCCACCTCTGTGTGGGACTGTTTCAGCACGTGCATGCCCCCCCCCCCCATCCCCAGCCAGGGGTCAGCAGGGAGGGGGCAGGACTGCTTACCTTATTGGCCAAAACCCAATCTTGGGCCCCGCGTCGGATGTTGCTGCTCAGGAGAGCCAGCATGGTTTTGTTCTTGGCACTCTTCTCCTTTACCGCTTGGATTTGCAGTGCCCGACATTGCTCTGCAGTAGGGGGTGGGGAGCGGAGGGGCAGAGGGCCAGGAGGCCAGGATGTGGGCCAAGGGCTGGCCGGATTCCTGAGCTGGGGAGGCTCCACACCAGGGAGGCCCAAGGTGGGGTGGGCACGAGAATGCTGCCTCCACAGCCACGGTCCTCCCTCCCACCTACTAAGGCTCACTGGCTTCCCTGCTCAACAGTGCTTATGTGGATGGCTCTGCTGGGCAGTGGGGAGGGTGAGGTGGCAGCCAGAGATGGGCACATCCTGGGATCCCTTCCAGACCCACTGGCCAGGGAAGCAGATGGGTCCTTGCCTGTCCCCTCTGGCTTTGGGGCTCACTGAGCTCGCAAATCTCCTTGAAGCCCCCTGCATGGCAGCCCCTTTGGTCCCTTCTCTTAGATCTGTTGAGGGAGGTGGCCACTAGTCCTTGTTTGCCCTGGACTGGCCCTGTGTTAAATCTGAAAGCCCCTGAGCCCAGAAAGTGGCCAGGCAGTCTGGAACCTGGGGGTGGGCTCACCTTGGAGCCGAGTGATTGTCTTCAGCTCCTGGATCTGCTCGTCCACATCTGCCTCGCTGCGCATCTTCATGGTAGCCCTCAGGGTCCTCCGGGGACCCTCTGCACTCCTGCCCTCCCTGTGCTGGGCCTGCTCAGCAGAACTGCATGCACTTCAGATTGTCCCCGGAATCTTGGCCCATTGTGATGAGGGCCGAGGTTCTCGATGTCCAGTTCAGGGAACCCTGGAGATCCTGGCCCGCCCTGCCCCCACCCCCTGCTCCCAGTCAGCCTTGGGGTTGTCCCCTGGATGCGTGGGTCTTAGGCTGCTCTCTGCTCAGGAGCACTGCCAGGGTGGAGGCGCCTTCCACAGGGCCATGGTGATTTGGGGTGGTTTGACAGTGTACCCCACACCAGCCCCCTGTGCCCTCCCCACCCCCTCCACACCCCCAGGCTGTCCTCTGAGCCTCCTAAAACTTCCAATCTCTGCCTTATGGGATCTCCATTCCCTCACCCCACCCCAAGCTCAGACTCTGCACCCTGGGCGACCTGGCTTGTGAGGCCCCATCTCTCCCTGCCCTTCGCCTGCTGCCTGGAGCCGTCCTGCTCCGCCTCTGCTTCCCTGGGGGAGTTCCTGGGTCTAGCTTTAGGTGTCACTTACTCTGGGAGGGGTCATCCCCGGCCCACGCTGCCCTTGGAGTTGTGTGCCCCAACCCGACAGGCTGGGATCCCAGGGTGCATACCAGCTAGGTTACTGTTTCCGGCCACGCTGCCTGAATTGGCTGGGGCTGCCGTAACAGAGTGCCACAGCCCACGTGGCTGCAACAGTGGGAATTTATTGTCTCGTATCCTGGAGGCTGGGAGTCTGAGATCGAGGTGCAGCCATTGGACAGGGGCCAATGGACAGGGGCTGCCCCCCACTCAGGAAAACTGCCCAGGCCTGGCCTCGTCCCCAGGCCCGGAGGTGGCTGTGCCTCTCCCCTGCGCCCGGGGCATCCAGGTGAGCTAGAACCTGCCCCAGGTCACATGACACAGTAGCCCATGGGATCTGTCTCTGAAGCCATGTCCACTCCCAGGCCCGTGCACCACCCAGGACTTCAGTGTTCTGACCAGCGACCTAAACTGATGCCCTCTCTCCCCCAGGAGACCTGGCCAGGCCCCAGCCTCATCCCCTTCCACTTCAGAGGCCACCTGAGTCCCGTATCCCAGACTCTCCACCATCACGCAGACCCTCAGCCTTTCCCACCCGCTCTCAGGCCCCCCGCCCCGCCCCGCCCCGCCCCGCCCCGCCCCGAAGGCTGCACCGGTCCCTGCCAAGAGCCAAGGTCCCCATCAGCCAGGCAGGGCTGGTTCCTCCTGAGCTGGGAGACGGCTGTCTTCTTGCTGTGTCCCCACAAGGTCGTCCCTCCGTGCGTGTCTGTGTCCTCCTCCCCTCAGGAGGACATGGGCCAGACTGGATCGGGCTCCCCCTCATTTTCATGTAATCATTTCTTTCAAGGCCTTGTCTCCAAATGCAGTCATATGCTAAGGTTCTGAGTGTTAGGGTTGTGACATGTAAATCTGGGGACACACAGTTCATAACCATGGCCGTCACCCATATGCTGTCTAAGACCTCACGCAGACATTTTAGCTTTCCTGGTCATTGCCAGTTTTTAAAAAGTGAGTCCAGTCCCATTTAAAACTCCAAGTTCACCTTCTGCTGTCGCTCTGAGACCTCAGGGGTTTGGCAGGACCAGTCACAGGCACGGTCCTCCCCCGTTCTCCCTGGGCCTCAGGCAAAGCCTGCTCACTGTCCCTCAGTATCGGTGAGGCCGGGGGAGAATGCCTGGCGGTACACAGACCTGGCTCTTCTTCCTCAGATATACAACCCTTGAATTTTAGCGGGCCACGCGGCTGCCCTGAACAAGGCTGTCTTCCTAGGCACCCTGGCACTGGGTGTACCGCACGACTTAGTTTTGGCCAATGGAGTGTAAGCACAAGTGGTGAGTGAACTGTCCTCCTCCCTAGTGACTGGGATGAAGACACGATGGCTGGAGCTGGCACGGCTGCGTGGAACCATGAGGTGCATCAGGAATAGAGGCCATGACAACAGGGAGCAGACTGAATGGAGCCTGGGTCCTTGACCACCTATCAGCCCCGGATCACCCACCTGGACTATTACATGAAAGTAAACCCCAACCCCAGCTTGCTCATGCCATGGTTATCTTTGGCTTCCTGTCATTTTGCCTTCCCACTAACCGATTCCCTGGCGCCTAGTAGGTGCTCAATATTCTTTTGAATGACTGGCTAGGCCAAGAGGTGCAGGAGTTGAGCTGGGGCTGGAGCAGCGTGGCCCTGTGTCGTGTACCTTCGGTGTGACTGGGAGGGCAACTGTTCAGGACAATGGATTTGCCCAGCTGTTATGTAACATATCTCTGCCTCTCCCTCGGTCGGGTGGTTGGGGTGTGTAGTCCTGCGGACAGAACTCCAGTAAGCTAGCTCTGGCCTGCCTCCACGGACCCTCACCTCCTCCTGCCTTGGAGCGAAGTGACTTAACCTGATAGGTGTGTTTGGAATGGTAGGCGGGTAGGCATGGCCACTTCCTGTGCCTTGTCTCTTGGGGGCCAGGTGCTACCTGGCTGCACACCTGCTTTGCTCCCCCGTGGCTAGATGTGTGGAAGCAGACCCCATGTGGGAAGGCCTGCGGAACCGTCTGATTCTGGGGCTGTGTTAGGAGCTGCCCCAGCAGGTGCCCCAGTGTCAGTGCGTGGTGCTAAGGTGACATTTGTCTCTCATCTTCTTACTGCTTTGACGTGCTTCCCAATTGTTTTCGAACTCAGTTGGGAAAACGCAAGGCATTTATTTGTCCAGCAACCCCCAGCAGCAGCTGTCCCCTCTGACTGTGGGGGCTGCCAGGGCCAGACAGGGAGTGTCAGAGCACCAGGGCATGCAGAAGTCCCTTCCACCAAGTGCCCAGGGCCTCTCTGATCCTTTCCAGCTCTCAGCGTCCACCGTGTTTCTCACTGCCCTCTGGGAGACCAACCACCGCAGGGACAGCCCCTCTGGCCTGACCTGGGCAGGAGTAAAGGTTTGCACAGGGTTGGCAGACCTGGCCATGCATGTGTGCAGGGGACACCGTTGGGTCACCTTAGGGTGTGAGGGGGGAGGGTGAGGCTGAGGTGAGGAGGCCCTGAGGGCTATGCTCTAGAAGTTTCTGGCCCCAGGTCTTCTGCGCCCCAGCTGGAGCTCTCCTAGCTGTGCCGATCTGTAGGAGGCAGAGGGAGACAGCTGGAATCACAGCCTCAGCTGCTCACCAGGCCTCTACCAAGAAGGATGCCCCTACCAAGAAGGTGTCTGGCCACTCTTCTTGGGGGGTCCACACTCCCAATTCTGCACCCCCCCCCAGCCGTCCCAGGGCCACCCAACCCCCCCTGCACAAGGGGCTCAGGAAGGTCTGGCTGTTGCATGCCACCCACTCCCGCCCCTCCAGGTGGACAGGCCACAGGGGAGAGGCCCTGTCCAGCCTACACCTTGAGCCCTGGGCTTGCCTGCCTAAACCTCTGGCCCTGGAGCCCCAGGCCCTGCTTCCCGCTGCCCCCGGCCTCTCACCTGTGCCCCTGTCTCTGGGGAGCTGCCCCGTCTCCAGGAAGAGCCAGAGGTTACTACATCTGTGCGACTCCACTCGGGTCACCCAGTAGCTGGCCACTGAGCCTGTGACTGGGGAGCGGGGGGCAGGGGCCAGTGGGCTGTGGGCCTGGGCCTCTGCACCTCTCAGGGAGAGGGGGCCTGGGCCCAGGCTTCTTGTGGGCAGATGGTGGTGGTGGGCTTGGCAGGACTCCCACCGAGAACTAGGACCCCAGCCCAGGAGGCAGGGATGCTGGGACCACAGCTTCCCCACCCCTAGTGGGAACCCGCCCCTGCTGAAGAGCCAGCATCCCCTCCGGCAGCTCAGGTGCACGTTAAGGCCGCAGGTGCAGGCCCTGGGTACCCACCCACGGCCACCAGCACGCTCCACTGGAAGGGGTACGGAAGCTTCCTCCGAATGAACATCTGCAGGCCGAAGGCTGCACCCGTGCCTGCCAAGAGCCAAGGGCCCCATCAGCCAGCCCGTCCACGAGGCTGGCGGGGGACCCACCTGGGCGCCGTCTGAGTGCCCACAGCCCCGGGGAGGCTCCCAGCGTCTGAGAACGGGCGGCCCGACGCCACCTGCTGGGCACTCAGGGTGAGACAGGAGGGTGAGGTCTCTCCAGACCCCAGGACTTCCGGACCCAGCCTACCTGTGACAAAGGTGAAGATGCCCTTCACGAAGGCCTTCGACTGGCACGCGGCGTACTCCCCCAGGCCCTGGGATGGGGGAGGAGTGAAGGCTCAGCTCCCCTCCCTCTTCTTTCACAGGCCCTCCTGTCCCTCCTTCGGGCACACTCTGGCCGTAAGGAAGGGGACCACGCATCGGGAGGCCCTGGGGGCTTGGACACATCGCACCTGCCTCCGTGTCCACCCAGGCTGCACCGATCCCCATAACAGGAGGGTCCCCCCGCTCTCGGTCCCTCTTCCCTGAGGAGGGTAACCCCCCTCCGAGCCCGCAGCCGCCCCGCTCAGGTCAGCTTCTGAGGTCCGGGGCCCGCGTCCCAGGCCAGCCTTCTCACCGGGTGCTTGGCGGCCACGGTGTCGTCCACCCGGGACAGACCCAGGTTCACCATGGCTGGCAGGTCCCCGGAGCGGGCGGGCGGAGCCTGCGCAGGACGTGCGGAGGGGCGGGTGCGGACAGGGGGCGGGGCCTGCGCAGGAGGGGCGGAGGGGCGGGTGCGGCAGGGGGCGGGGCCTGCGCAGGACGTGCGGAGGGGCGGGTGCGGACAGGGGGCGGGGCCTGCGCAGGACGTGTGGAGGGGCGGGGGCGAACAGGGAGCGGAGCCTGCGCAGGACGTGTGGAGGGGCGGGGGCGAACGGGGAGCGGAGCCTGCGCAGGAGGGGCGGGGCCTGCGCAGGAGGGGCGAGTGTGAACAGGGGGCGGGGCCTGCGCAGGAGGGGCAGAGGGGCAGGGACGAGCACGCCGCTGATGTTAACTGAGGGGCAGGAGCCCCTCATGAAGCCCACTGCGAGGTGCCCAGCCCTGGCCCATTTCCTGGAGGGACACGGAGGGCACACGCAAATTAGGAGAAGGTGGACAGTGTGTTTGCAGAGCAGCTACGCAGACATGGGTGGGACGCGGGGGACCCTGAGGGCGGGGGCAGGAACCTAGAGCTCAGAGCAGCAGAGCTGAGCACCCCAGGTCAGAGGGTCAAGGGGAGGACCTGTTCCAGCATGTAGAGGGGGGACTGTGTAGGTGAGGCCCCCCAGGGACTATAGGGGGGGACCTGGCCAGCACAAAATAACCTTGATTCATCTCCCAGCTCCTGCTGGGCCCCCCTGGGGCGGAGCCCAACTGGGCAGGGGGCCCCGGGGCCCTTGACATCGTCCACGCAGTTTGAGCTCCCTCCGTGGTCAGCAGGGTGGAGGCTCGGAAGACCTGGAGATTCCTTCTCCTCCCCTGAGGACAGGGGTCTGGGGTTAGGAAGCTCCCTGGAGGCAGGAACCTGACCGGAGCCTGGGCCTGGGGGAGATGGTCAGCAGCCCTGACCAACCAAAACCAGTGAGAGTTTACTGGAAGGATACTGGGGCTCCTGGATTAGCAGGAAGCTGGAGAACCAAGAGAGTGGGAACGGGGGCAGGTCCGGGGGTCTGGTGAACAGGAACAGAACAAGAACCTCCAAGGGGAAGTGTTGGGTCTGAGCCATGCTGGGGTCCTAGCTCCAACCAGCCCCTGAGTCCTAGCCCTCCTCCTCGAGGCTCAGACCCCAGGGCAGGCCACGGGGGCTGCTGGGCAAGGTGGCAGCCCCCCACACCTGTGCCCCTTGGCCTTCACAGCGTGATGCTGGGAGGGGGTGAGGCCGGGAAGCCAGACAAGGCTCCAGGCCTGAGTGCCCGCTGCAGCCGTGGACAAGGCCGGCGATGCCACCCGCACAACCCCCGGGCTGCAGACGTGCTGGCATGGTATAGACGCCCCGGGTTTTAGCGGACCTGCAGGCCAAAGCGACCTTCCTCCCTCATTTATCCACAGCTATGAACTGAGCACCTTCTGCAGCCGGAGCTGGGGAATCAGAAGCCAACAGGCCACCTGCAGCTCCTCTTGTCCCCGAATTTATAGTGTGTGGAGCAGAGACAATAAATAAACCCAGAAGAAAATGCGGATTAAGCTCCAAGCCTGGAGGAAAGAGACGGGGGTGGGGTATAGACTGGGATTTGAGGAGGGCTGCTTGGAGGAGGCAGAGGCCACAAGCTGCCCAGGGAGCAGCAGGCTCCGAGCTGGTGCCGGAAGAGCCACAGGACCAGGGGGCTGGGTTTTATCCTCTGTGCTATGATGACTCCGGAGACTTTTAAGCAGGGGTGCATCAGATTTATGCCCACTGTGTGGCCGAGGACAGAGGGAGCCAACGGGTGGCTGGGCTGTATTGAAGACGGTCAGGGATGGGCTGGTGGTGGGTGTGTCTTCCGTGGGTTGAGGGGTTGCCCTGCACCTGGGAGGCTCCTCGGGGGGGTCTGCAGGTTGTTGTCTGTCCCTTGGTCCTTGCCGAGCCTTGGTCCTGTGGTTGGTGTGGGCGTCTGTCCCTCGGTCCTTGCTGAGCCCGGCGGTCCTGTGGTTGGTGTGGGCATCTGTCCTGCCCCCACACTTTTCCTTGGAGCTCTGGCCTTGGAGTGGGGTGGGGAGGACTTGGCACTCCTTTGGCCTTTCTGTCCCCCAACCCAAGAGGTGCGTTTGGGGGAAGATTTCGTAGGTATTTGTAGCTTGTATAGATGCGTTTTAAACAGTGAGGTCTAATTTGCACGTAGCAGAACTCACTTTTTATTGTCAGCTCTGCGAGTTTATAGACAGACGCAGGCCCTGCCACGGCTGGGCATCTTCCTGTTCCTGGGGACTGGCCTATTCTGGAAGGTTCTAGAAAGGAATCCCCATCTGCAGTCTTCCTGAAAAGGCCTCTCTCACTCAGGAATGCATCCGGGATTTGTCTAAGCATGTTACCTGAGTGGATGGTTTGTTCTTTCCATGCCCTCCTGCCATGGAGGACCTGTCATCCTGGTAGCCGCGGGAGATACTTGGTGGCTTCTGCTTTTTGGTGGTGGTGCGTAGAGCCCTCCAAACACCCACGAGCAAGGGTTTGCCAAAGTTTTCATTTTTCTCGTGTAAACACCGAGGTGTGTGATCGTCATATTGTCCGGGAAATGAGTGTGTCCCTTTCTGAGAATCGGCCACACGCTGGCATCCCGGCAGCGAGTCCTTGCTGGATGGCGACCGGCCGCTCCCAAAGCTGCGGCGTGTCTCAGAGCAGCTTCGCCTTACGTGTCCCCTGACTCACGGACGCAAGTTCACGTGTTTATTTTCCATCTGGACGTCGTCTTGGGTGAAGTGGCTTTTCAAATCTGTTGCCTGTTTTTTTTTTTTTTTTTTAACTTGGGTTGCTTATTTTTCTTATCATTGCATCTTGAGAGTTCTTTACAGATTCAGGATTTAAGTCCTTTATCAGATGCGTGTTCTGTAAATATTTTCAAGTCCCAGTGACTCTGGGACCTGGCCAGAGCTGGGATCCCCTGAAACCCAGAGCAGGCGGCACTCAGAAGCCTTCTGCTTCTCCCCTCCTTCCCTGCTGGGGGACGTGGGTCTTTCTCTGGCCCTGTAGGCCCTTCCACTCTGGAGCACTTAGCAGCGCACGCCCCCGATCAGAGGCCACCAGGTGGTCCTCCAGTGGAGTCTCTGTTGCTCTGTCTGCGTGCACACGAGAGGTCACTCGGGAGGCCTTGCCAGTGACCCCCACCAGCCCGTGGCGCCTCCCTGGCGACACTCGGGGCTGCACGCTTATGCAACCATTGATAAGGTGGTTGTGACGCCATAATCCACCCTAAGTGGCGGCTCAGCTCCGCCCTCCAGACGGGCCCGCTGGCGGCTCAGTTGGTGGCTGCGGAGGGGGCGGTGGGGTCCGGAGTGAGGGGCACCCCGGCCTCTGATGTCCCCTCGGTCACGGTTGGGCTGGCCAGTGGTGACTCCACTCCTGTCGGGGGGGAGTGAGTGAGGACTTTGGGGGCCCAGACCCTGAGTAGGGGCCCGCTGCCTAGAGCACCCCCAAGCACCCTGGGCCCCCAGCCCCAGCAGTCTGGAGGTGGATGGAGGCCAAGATGAGGTCTCTGCTTGGTCCTAGGTGACTGGCTGGCAGGTCTGGATCGGGAGAGGTGAGAGGTGAGAGCCCGCCTCTCTGGAGCCCTCCAGGAAATGACCCCTGGGGCTGGTGGGGGACCTTGGGTGATTGTGCGGGACAATGGACAAAGAGGGCTGAATTTCCAGAGCCACGTGCCTTCTGCTGCCCGACTGCTCCTCGGTGGGGCCCAGCTGGTGGGCTGGGCTATAAAGCCTGGCCTCCTGGGGCTCGGATTCAGGTGCCAGGGGCTGGAGAGCAGGCATGGTGATGAAGTGCGTCCTGCTGGGCCAGGTCCTGGTGCTGCTCTGGGTGTCCGTGGCTTGGGCTGAGGTCCTGGTGCAGCCCGATTTTGATGCTAAGAAGGTAACAGAGGCCGCTGTGCTGTGTCGCAGGTGGGCGTGGGGCCTGAGCCCCACGGGAAATGCTAGCACCATGGGGTAACAGTGCGCCGTCCTCGGACCCTTGGAGCCTCTCTCCATTTAATCCTGAAACAACCCTGTGGGGGTAATTACTGACCCATTTTACGGTTGGGGGAACCGAGGTCATGCAACCCACCCAGGTAGGTGGCAGAACAGGGGCTCAGGGCAAGAGATGGGCACAGAAACCCCCGGCCGTGTGGTTCCAGACAAGCCTGTGTGGCCATGTGGCTTTGTGGCCCTGGTCCCAGGGCAAAGCCAGCCACCGAGCTGCTTTGCAGTTCTCAGGCCTCTGGTATGTGGCCTCCATGGTCTCCGACTGCAAGGTCTTCCTGGGCAAGAAGGACCACCTGCTGATGTCCACCAGGGCCATCAAGGCCATGGCGGGGGACAACCTCAGTGTCCACATGGAGTTCCCTCGGTGAGTGTGATGGGCTGGGGGTGGGGGTAGGCTGGGCCAGCAGCTGAGAGTGAGTCCCGGGCTGTGCACCCCCAGGGCTGATGGCTGTCACCAGGTGGATGCTGAGTACCTGAGGGTGGGCTCTGAGGGCCACTTCAGAGTCCCAGGTAGGTCCTGCTCCACCTGCCTTCCGGGACCCCTGACACAGCTTCTCCATGGGATGACGTGGACTGTCCTTCTACCTGGGACCACCCCCATCACCATCTCCTGCCCCTCCCCTCCTTCCCTCCACCTTCTGCCCTTCCCTTGAGCCCCGAAGCAGAGGACAGTGTGGGTGGGGGTCAGTGTCTGGGCCCTGTACACTTCTCCATGGCTGCGTGGCCCCCTCCCCTGCAGCCCTGGGCTACCTGGACGTGCGCATCGTGGACACAGACTATAGCTCCTTCGCCGTGGTCTATGTCTACAAGGAGCTGGAGGGAGCGCTCAGCACCATGGTGCAGCTCTACAGTGAGGGCGCCCAGCTGCCCGCCCTCCCTACTCGGGCCCCCACTGGTCACTGCCCACCTGGCCCTCTCCTCCCCACCCCGGCCCCTCCCCACCTTCTCTGTCTCCCCCCAGCCCCACCCCTCAGGACCTGCCTCCCCACATCAATCACCCCCAACTTCAAGCCAAGAAGGACCAGACAGGGGTGGCAGGACCCCCCAGCTCTTCGGATGGGTAGGAGTCGGCTCGAGGGGCCTCTGAGGGCCGGGCACCCTGGCTGAAGCCCATGCAGCTCTCTGGCCTCCTGAGGGTGGGGACCCACTGCCTGAGAGCCTAAGTGGGGGCTGAGGTCCTATTTTGCTTTAATTTCTGAGGGCTTTGACAGAGCGAGCCAGGGGCTCCCCAAGGTACGGAGGTTGGGGTGAGGGCTGGACACTGGTTTTGGCCTGAGGGGTGGGGGCCCAGGGGGACATGGCCCTGGGGAAGAGCCAGGCCATCCCAGTCTCCCAGATACCTCCTGTGAATTAGGAAAGGACACCCTTCTGGGTGGCTTCCAGTCCCCATTGATCCCCTAGCCAGGCAGGCACCTTTGTGCAGTGCACTACCTGCCCAATCTTGGGGGGTAGACCTGCTGTCAACTCTCAAGGAAGAGCACTGAGGCCAGGAGAGCTCCGCCCCCCTCCCCTCTCTTCTGTGAGCCCCAGGAGACCTCCGCCCCCCTCCCCTCACCTCTGTGAGCCCCAGGAGAACTCCGCCCCCCTCCCCTCACCTCTGTGGGCCCCAGGAGACCTCCGCCCCCCTCCCCTCCCCTCTGAGAGCCCCAGGAGACCTCCGCCCCCTCCCCTCTCCTCTGAGAGCCCCAGAGCTCACAGGGGCCCTCCTCTGCCCCAGGCCGGACCCAGGAAGCAAGTCCCCAAGCTGTGAAGATCTTCCGGGACTTCTACCCCACCGTGGGGCTCCCGGACGACATGATGGTCATGCTGCCCAAGTCGGGTACACAGGCCCCTTCCCAACTCCTGGGAGTGAGCCAGACGAGGTGGCATCTCTTGTGAGGGTGGGCTGACAGGCCCTCCAGCCGCTGCTGCCCACAGCCACCTCTTTCCCCCGACACACACTAAGGAAGAGGTTTTGGGCCACCAGGAAGGGAGAGTCTTTCAGTGGGTGGGGCTGTTTGGGGGCCCAAGGCACCCAGGGGTCGGGCTGCCCGAAGCTGTGGGCATCCCGGCCGGCTCAGCCTCGCAAGGACTATCTTCCTTCCCACAGATATGTGCTCCTCTGGGGACAAGGAGGCTCCCTGACACCTGCGGAGACCCACCTTGGCCCTTCCCAGGTAGGAGGGAGGCAGGGTGACTCCTCCGTCCTGTTCCCCAGGGCCGGTGTGGGCAGCCCCTGGCCGCCTCTGCCCTGGCTGCCGTGCACCCTGCCTCCCGCGATCCCACGCCCCACACCCTCCACCCAGGTGCCTGGCCGTCCACTTTCACGATTCAGGCCTCAGCTTACATGCTACCTCTTCCAGGAAGCCTCCTCTGATTTCCTAGGGCTGCCTTAACAAATTACCACATATGACAGAAGTGTACTCCCCACAGTTCTGGGGGCCAGAGGCCCAAAGTCAAGGAGTGGGCCGGGCTGGTTCCTTCTGGAGGCTCTAGGGCAGAATCTCGGCCTCTCCCAGCTTCTGCTGGTGCTGGCAGTCCTCGGCGTCCCTTGGCTTGTAGACCCACCCCTGCTACCTCTGCCTCGATTGTCACACAGCTGTCCTCCCTCTGCATGTGTTCAAATGTCCCTCTTCTTATGAGGACACCAGTCACAGGGGCCGGGCCCACCCTACATCCATGACGGTCTCATCTCCATCCTTAACTGGTCACATCCACAAAGACCCTGTCTTCAAGTAAGGTCCTGTTCTGAGGACCTGGGTAGACATGAATTTTGGGGGATGCTGTCAATCCAGTATGCTGCGTGTCCCACAACCTCTGACTCACCCCCTGGGTTGCTGGGCCTTGGAACTGTCTGGGTATTTGGTCTCACCCAGAGGGTCCCATGAGGTAGGAACTGCCACCTTGCGGATCACTGCTGTCACAGGGCTAGGTCCCCGGGAGCCCTTGGGACATGGAAACAGGTGGGCTCTTGGGGACACCTTCCCCCTGAGTACATGCCAGGAAACTGTCCAGCCCCTTGCTGAGTTCACAGTGAATAGTTTGGGAACCCACATAAAACAATAAATAACAGAAGTGTCAGAGGCAGCCCTGTGGCCCCTCCTGGCAGGCCTGTGTTTGTGTGGTGGGGCTCCTTCCTCACCCTGCAGGGAGCGTGCCCGGCACCCCTCCCGGCACCCCTCCCGGCACCCCGCCCGGCACCC
>NW_022589984.1:35791-39460 GCF_004348235.1 Phoca vitulina
GGGGGGGGCCCAGCTGGGGAAGAGCCGGCTCTGGCCTGCCACCACCCTGGCTCATGTGCTGGCTGCGTTCATCGGGTCGGTGGGTCAGCAAGACAGGGCCTGTCTCAGGCCGGCCTTCTGGGCTGTGGGTCGTACCTGGCTGTGTGGGAGGCCTGATGAGTCCAGGGGAAGTCGGGCATGGGGCCTGGCCTGGGGGCGGGGCTGGGTATGGTCACGGTGGACGGGGCCACGGGCCACGGAAGGTGGCTCCCCAGTGTGTGCAGAGGTCCCCGAGATGTGGCCCCCACCTCGGTCTCCCAGGGGCCTCTGTGCCTCTCCCATGCTGCTCCCAAGCTTTGCCTCCCTGCGGGGACCTCCCCAGGGAAGGAGACCCCTCACTCTTGTCCCCCCTCAGCTCAGTGCCGCCTCAGCCAGCCACACCAGAGCCTCGGAGCCTTTCTTCACCTGTCCCAAGACTGATGAGAAAGAGCCTGAAACCCGCCCGTGCCCTGTGAGGAAGGAGCTCTGCGTCTGGGGGCCTGGGCGCGCCGTACCCGTCTGTCAGCTCCTACGGGCTTGGAGCTGTGGTCCCCAGCCACCCCGCGGTGGTGGGGGGCCTCGTCCTCCTCCTCTCAGGCCCCCCAGCAGCCCCACTGCGGGTCCACTGTCGTCCCAGGCCAGGACGGTGGTGGCACCACGGTGTTCGTGCAGGCTGACCCCACCCCAGCGCCTGGGTGTCACTGGGCCTCCATGGCGCCTGCAGAAAGCCGGTTCGCTGAGCGGCCTCGGCCACGTGTACTGATGACATTCCCAGGTTCTTGCGCAACACTCCTCCGGTATAAACCCAGGTGCTGGGGGAGCAGAGGCGCCCAGAGCAGCGATGGAGGCTGGGCTGCTGAGTGCCATCCTGGGCGTCGTCATGGTGCAGGGGGGCACAGCCATACAGGACCTGGATCTGCAGAAGGTGGCTCTTCTGTCTTACGTGGGGAGGCCGGGCAGGGAGGGGCCTGAGTGTCCAGCCACTCCAGCCACCCCCCCCGTCCCTCCAACCCCCAGCCAGTGCCAGAGCAGCTACATCAGGGGCCCCAGGACCCACCCAGGTCAGCCCGGACAGAGCAGGTGGCTGAGGCTCTGAGCCCAGCCTGGCTGGTCACCCCTGTCCTTGAGAGGGGGTGTGAGAGCAAGTGCCCAGGGCCCGGCAGGGCCAGAGCTCTCCCTGAGGGTCTCCTGTGGGCAGGTAGCCTGGTCCTCCAGGGTCTCCAGGGACCGGGGCTCAGCATGGCCACCTCCTGGCCTGGATCATTGGGGTCCATCCCCTGGGAGCTCCGGTAGGAACAGGCCAAGTGCCGGGGAGCAGCCCTGCTGTACCAGCTCCCAGTGTGGTGACCAGAGGACGCTTTCCCAGTGCGGGGAGCTCATCTGGGGCCCCAGGTCCTTCACAGGTCTGCGTGGGCAGCCGAGCTGGGAGCACGTCAGGAGGCTCACGGATGACACGTACTGGGGACATGTATCCTTTTCTCTTGCAAAACAATTGGTTTCTAGGTTTCAGTTGGAAGTTCTGGGCTGTGGGTGGATTTCGGAAGGCGGGAGTTCCCTACCCCAGCTCCCAGTGTGGGGGCGAAGCTGTACTCTCCCGTGGGTGACAAGGGCTGCTGGCCGCTGCCTCCCCTCTCGGGCCCCGACCACCGCCGCCCCTGGCATCCTGGCCCCAAGGACGGCGCACTGCTGTCTGACGGGCTGGAGGGGTTCCTCAGAAGGATGGTGACCGCTGCTTTGCCACAAAGACTTGCTGATCTTTCAGGGACCGCCGGCACCCTGCTCGGGGGCCCTGGGTGGGTCTGCCACATCGGATGGGGCTCCGGCTTCTCTCTCTAGATTGTAGGATTCTGGCGGGAAGTTGGTGTGGCCTCCAGCCAAAACCTGGCACTGAAGACCCCAAAGAGGCTGGAAGCCTTGTTCCTGACCTTGAGTGGACATGAGCTGACTGTGAAGGCTGCATATAACAGGTGAGGGGTCCCTCCCCCGGGAGCCCCAGTAGGAACAGGCATGTGAGGCCGAGTGCCTGGAAGCAGCCCGGCTGCACCAGCTGCAGCTGTGGGGTCTGAACTGTGTCAGTCCTCCCTGTGTCCAAAGCCCAAGACCTTGACCCCCCTCCCCAGCACCAACCCCCCCAGGCTGCTGGAGCTGCCACATGTAGATCTGCCCCAGACCTTCAATTCTCCCAAAAATAAGCGTAGAGTTTTGATAAAGCCCCATTAAGTTATAAGAAAGAAAAGTGGGCACGGGGCTCTCTGGAGGCCCCCGCTCTGCACCTCCACCATCCTCATCCTGGCCCAGGCTCTCCTGGGTACAGACACACTGCTGGAGCCCTTTCGGAGGATACATTCCCCTCTCTGCACCCCCCGGGATGTGCCCGGCGGAAAGAATGCAGGCTGGCATTTCCTTGATGAGCACGTTGCTGCCTTTCAGCTCAGGAAGTTGTGAGACAGAAAAAATAGTGAGCTCAGAAATAGATGTTTCGGGGACATTCGTTTTTCCTGGTAAGAACCCTTGCCTGTTGCTACAGTTTCAACCCCCTGGCCCTGCATACCAGCTGCACTTGGCCTTGCTGTTTTTCCTGTGCTGTTCCCCATGCTGTTCCCTGCACTTCTCCTCATGCCCCAGATGCTCCCATTCTCTTAACACAAGTGGGTCATCCTTCAAGGGCTGCTCTACCCGTCCCCCTCCCCCCCGTGCCTAGCGTGAAGGGCAGGTCTGGGCGCTGGGTGGGGAGAGGATGGAGTCAGACCCCACACCCCCCCTCGGAGGTCTCCCAAGCTGCGCGGTACCTGTCGGCATGCCTGCAGTCTCTCCACTCCCACCTGCTGCCAGGCCACAGGGAGATCCACATGATAGACACGGACTATGAACAGTTTGCCATTTTGAGGCTGTCCCTCCACTGGCAAGGCAAGGACTACCATGTGCTCAAGTATTTCAGTAAGTGCACCCTGGGGTGGGAGGGGGGGCCTGCTGCTGCCCTCCTGGGGACAGCCCCGCCCAGCCCAGCCCCCCTGTGCCCCCCACAGCTCGGAGCCTGGAGGACGAGTATGGGCCAGGCTTCTGGAGATTCCGGGAGATGACAGCAGACATGGGGCTTTACCTGGTGGCCCGGCATGGTGAGCCCCAGACCTTCTGGGTGGGCGCTGGGCTGGGGACCCTGAGGGTGGGAAAGGCCCAGTCCTGTGGCACCTCAGACCACCCCTGTCCCACAGGGAGATGCGCCAAGCTCCTGAAGGAGGTGAGCCTTGCCCTGGGCTGCGCTGAACCCCCGAAGCTGAGTCTTCCGACCTGACAGGGACCCTGAATCACTCTGCATCCTGGGCCTCCAGGGTGTGGACGCCAGGCTGCCAGAGGGGGACCCCGGAGGCTGGGGGCTCGAGGACAGGGCTGGGGGAGGGACGGGAGGAGGCTGGGCCCTCGTCCTGCCTTTCTGGCCAGCAGGGCACTCACATCCCGCCTGGGTGGGGACACAAGCCCTGTGGGCACCGTCTTGGGTTCCCCGTGTCCCACACGGTGCTAGCCCATCCCCTGCATGATCCCCTCTGTCTCAGCACAGCCCCGAGAGCTGGGGACTGTGACCCTGCCTTGCAGGTAGAGAAACTGAGGCCCAGGGAGGCTTTTTGCTCACAGTCATGCAGCTAGGACACGGGC
>NW_022589985.1:0-30787 GCF_004348235.1 Phoca vitulina
GCCTGGGGGATGCGACGCTGCTCCCCAGGGCCCTCTCTTCTTGGGGGCGCCCCAACCAGCAGTTTCTGGGCCCTGCCCCAAGACTTGCCGGGCCTCGCCTCTGTGCCCGCTCTCCCACTCTCCACCAGGATCTCGGCCTCTCAAACTTGATGCCCTCTGCTGTTGTGCATGCCGCTCAGACCCTGTCCAAGAGGCAAGCAGCTGGAGCGGTGGAGAGGGGGCTTTTCCTTCTCACCCGGGGGACCAGGCAGCACGGAGCTGTGGGGATGCTGTGCACCCACACACAAGCCCAGGACCTTCGCCTGCGCTGCCACCCTGTCCCCGGCCCTCTCTGCGCCTTGTGGGACACCATGAACAGCCGGGCCAAGGGATCCCTGCCCCAGCCGTCCCTGCACGTGGTGTGCGGGTTTTGTGCCTTCCACGGGCAGGAAGCGGGGCACACCCATGATCCATGGAGTGGAACTCTATCTCCTCTGCACCACGGGGCAGTTCCCACCAGTGATAACGTCACTTGCTGACCGGAAGGGGCCCTGTCCCCCCAAATATGGACTCCACTCTGGAAACCTGCATCCTACCCCAAACCAATGGGGCCGAGGCCAGGAAGGGGGTGGGCAGTGCTTCAGGAGGGGAGCCCCCAGGGCGTGGAGGCTTCCCCTCAAATCCACAACGGTAACCACGCCGCACGGGCTGCCTTCCAAACACGTGCATAGACACGCTGCCGGCCCAGGTCTGGAAGCACGAGGCCCACATAAGCCCACCAGGGTTGAAGGCATCCCGGTGGGCAGCAGTTCCTGCTTGGTGCTCCTGCTCGCCCTCGGGCTGTCCTATACCAGCTGAATCAGTCCTGGGAACCTAAACCCACCTCCTGAGAACACGGTGAGAGGAGAGGGGTGGGCACATTCCGCACCAGAAACCAGTCTCCTTTCTCACTGGAGGACACGTGCAGCTGTGGCAAGCCTCCCAGGTCAGAGGTCAGACCACGCTCAGCAGCACACGGGCCGCACAGGGCACTAGCACCAGGGAGGAACACGGGCTCAAGGCCTGAGAGTGAGGAGGAAATAAGAGGGTGCCGAAGGGGGCCCATGTCTGCCCCTGACCGCCAGGCACAATGGGTACGGCCCCGGAGGTTTGGGGCCCCGACAGCTCAAGCGCTTCCCTGGGAGAGCAGAGACACCCGGCCGGCGGCGCCCGAGCGGAGCAGTCAGGTGGGCATGTGCCCCCGAGGGGCGGCAGCTTCGGAAGCCAACAAGCTGGCGCTCAGCTCTGGGCGCGGGGCCGCTGCAGCGGGGGCTCCTGGAACAGCCCACGCGGGCCTCTGGGTATGGAGCCCCCCCCAGCTCTGCCACCGTGTCCGCCCCCCACTACCGTGTGCTGCCTCAGTGGGTGAAATGTGCATTTCAGCAGCAAAGGCTGCAGTCCCGACGGGTCACCGCTGGGCGTCCCGCCCCGTCCACCCCAGACGCAGGAGGGAGCTGCTCTAAGGCCCAGACCTCCTGCAGCCCCGGGCTGCTCCTCGTCCACCCGGAGTCTGAGGAGAACGCAGAGACTTGCATGTCTGAGATGCCGGACACGATCCCCGTAAGGATGCGCCAACGAAGTGGCCGGGGGGGGGGGGGGGGGGGGGCGGGGGGAGCAAGGAGGACTTCTGTTCACAGAAGGAATAAAGCATCAGGAAAAAGTACTCATGATGAAAAGATATGACTTACCTTTGTCAACTACGTCCCAGACTTCAACTTTCACGATATCATCAGTGGCTAAAGTAGGGGAAGACATGAAGATTAGTGTCCAACATGACCTTCGACCTTCTGGTCACACTTGGGCTCTTAGGGGCCGTCCAGGTGTTGCTGTGTGTTCCCATTCTTCCAGTGTGGGTCCCCCACCAGGACACCTCGGGCTCCTCGCTCAGCACCTTCACCAAGGACACACCACTCCCACCCGCAGCCTTTGCACCAGCTGCAACCTCCTTCCCCGGAGGGCAGCAAGGCTCCTCGCTGTTTTAGGCTTCTGCTCGGGCTGCACTGAACGACCCTGGCTTGTCCTCAGCTGACATGCTCCCCATTTCCTGCAGATGTCCCTGGGGCGGGCTCGTCCCCGGCCAGGTCCACATAGCTAGGGTCCCCTCTGCAGGTGCACCTGGGGAGCAGACTCTGGGTGCTGGGGCAGCTGGGGAGCAGACTCTGGGTGCTGGGGCAGGCCTCAATGGGCCTGACCATGCTCTGGCCTGACTCTTATCCAGCGACCAGCCTCAACTTTGTTCCATGGGACGTTGGCCCTCTCCAGCCGGCTGCTCAACATCGAGCTTCTACTGAAGCTTTTGGTGGAGCTGAGCTGGCACAGGCCCCTGCTGGGAGGTGGGCGCTCGCACAGGCCATGGGGATGGCTCGCCACCAGGCTTTCTCAGAACTACTTGTCTTTCCGTGCTCTGCTTGTTCTCCAGAGGGGAGACTCTTAGCCCCTCTTTGGCGGTCCTCTGCCTGGGATGGGTGCCAGGACCCAGGGAGCGGACCCTGTGAATGGCCCGTCTGGGCCCAGGGTCTGTGCCATGTCTCTTGGTGGTCGGCCCAAGTGCAAGGACAGTGGGCTCACCCCTCCATCCCCACGATTCCTAAGGGAGAGGGGACAGGTGGGGCACTGCTGAGGGGCACAAGAGCAGGCTGCCACTGCCAGCTTCACCCCAACCGGGAAGGAGTGCCGGGGCTGTGGCCCTAAGGCTCTGTCAGCCCAGCTGGTGAGCTGGGGTGACGCCGGGCCGTGCAGCTGTCCTGGGATGTGGCTAGGCCGTCACTCGGTGGGAGTCACAACTTCTACAGGCCCCACGTGTCCTGTTCACAACTATATTTTTTGGTCAGTAAAAAGGAATGTTTGAAATGGTTCAAAAGACTTTTACTTTCATGGTTTCTGAACATGCAAAGCAACTGTCTGCTGCCCATGGGGCTGCAAGGCGAGGCATGTTCTGTCCATCAGGCAATCTTGCAGAGGGAGAGCACTGGGGCTCAAAGGGACTGAGGGGTCCCTCCTGCTGGTGGAACACATGTGCGCCCAGTGCCGGTGCAGTGGGGAGCATCAGCTACCGGCTCCCCCAGATGTCGCCCGTGTTAACCTGGAACTTTTTGCCCTTTGGGGGTCTCTAGAATTGAGAGAGGGCTCCCCATGCGGAGCCCCCACCACTGCCTTGTCGGTTTCTCTGCAGCAGTGCCCGTGGCCAGGGGGGTTTCAGGGCCACCCAGGAGCAGCTCTAGTGAGTGCCCCCATGATAGCGCCTCTGCTCAAGGAGGCTCCTCACGTCTACAGGGTTTCCATGATGACACCACGGCTGGGGACGCCGGGGAAGGGTCTCTGAGGAACCAGCCCTAGGGAGGATCCATCAAAGCCCCCACCCCGCAAGGGGCACCATGCTGGCGCTCTGACCTCGCCTCTGGCCCGCCCCGTCCCCTGGCCCGCACCCTGCCCTCACTTTTGTAGTTCCAGTGGATGCTGGTGACCTGGATCTCCTGCGTGGGGATGTACTCCTCCACAAACTTCTTGCCCTGGAGCCGGTGCCACAGCGCAGTCTTGCCCGTGTTCCTGTCTCCTCGGATCACTATCTTCACTGGGGGGAAAAGGACAGAGCAGGGAAGCAAATCAAACTAGTGGCAAACTCGAACTCCATCGATGGAGTCCACACGCCACACACGTTTGCTTCCACACAGAGCGTGGCCTATATGGCTGGCAAACAGGGAAGAGCTGAGTGCTGGGGGTGGGCTGCTGGGAGACCCCCGAGGGGCCACGGCCCCAGCCTGGCCCTCGGCTCTCCCTCCCTGTTCCACAGAGGAGGGCCCCGAAGGCACTTCCCCTCGGGCTGAGGGAGTCATAGCCCGCTCAGACTTTGCACCTGCAAGAAAGTGGTCTCCCCTGGAGCTGGACGTCCTGGGGATCCCTGACTCACAGGGCCAGGGTCAGGCTGCAGGAGGGGTCGGGGGGCGGCTGACGTTCTCCTTAGGCAGCTCCCTAGATTTCCGTAACTTGCTCTTAACCTACTTTTTCAGAGCCCTGGTATTTTTAGCATACAATTTTGCAGAGTGCCACTGTTTTCAAGGCCACACAGGTGGGGTGAAAGCACAAAGCCAGGATTGTTTTACTTGCTGCACACGTATTTACGGAGCAGCCTGTGAGATGGGTGCGCACACGCGGCGGTGACCAAGCCCACAGGCAGCCGAGTGTGTGGACTCTGGGCAGGCAGCGGCCAAATCCTGCAGCACCGTGCAGGAAGACGGGCTCCTGCCGCGTTCAGTGTAAGAGTGCCATGGTCTGGTTTGTTCTAGAAAGATGAAGAAGAGCGGTCAGGAACGCCACACAGAGCCAGAGCAGGGGTGAGAATGGGAGCAAAGCTGACGGCCATGGTGATGGACTGGACCCCTGGGAAGGTTCTGGCTTGAGAAGACGTGTGGATGGGCAGCCTGTGGGAGGGAACTGCCATGCTCCTGGACCCAGGGCAGGTGCCTGGAGTAGCCCTGTGGACAGAGGACGGTGCTTCACGCCCTGGGGCTGGGCGAGGACACCGAAGAGCTGCCCTAGAGTCCTGGTCTGGCCCCCCTGGCCATCTGGCTTTTCCCTCCTTGCACCCCCAAGTGCTCCAGAGCCCCTCTGCTCTTGCTCACTCACTACTCCTCCTGTGAAACTAGGTCACCACATCAATCTCCTCATCCCATCCCATGCTCCCCCAGTCCCAGCTTTAGTCTTTGGGACATGCTAGTTGTTCTTCACTCGAAACATCACCTACTTTATCATGTCACCAGATAGGACACAACAAGCCACTGCCCTCAAGGTCCGGGCAATCTAGACTCGATTCCAGCCAGAAGCCAAACACCTAGGAGAACCTGGGAGAAAGGTCAGGGCATGTCTGTGCTGTAAGCTCAGCTCTGGGGATGTCCTGGGTCCCTGTCATGAACCTGAACATCCTGCAGGAAGCATGCCAGTTTAGGGGAGTCCCCCGACACTGGGGCCTCTGTCCCTCGTTCAGTGAGGATGAGCGGGACAGACCATGTGCAGCTTACCCCCAGGGGGTGGCAGGCTCCTATCCCCAGAAGACCCCTGGCCAGGCTGAGGGCAGGACAAATCCAGAGCACCAGTCCCCAGGCCATCCTGAGAACAGGTCAGGAACTGCACTATCTTTTTACTCTCTGGATATTACTTGTTATAGTGTTATGTTCTTATTTCATGGTTGCAGTTTCTTACCTTTTCTTAGCTTAGCTTTCCGGAGGCAGGTTCCTTTTCAAATCTACTTGTCCTTTTTGTATAGTCTTTAAATTCCAGCTTATATTTTCAAACCTCTTTTATTTCTTTGAACATATTATACATACCGACTTTATTTTTCATTGAAGTAGAGTTGACATATGATATGTTAGTTTCAGGCGTACAACACACTAATTTGACATTTATATACATCGTAAGATGTTCACCACCCTAAGGGTCACTACCAACTGCCACCAAAGTTGTTACGTTATTACTGACTGTGTACCGACTTTATGTTCTGTGAAACCTGACGTTTTCAGAGGCCAGGGTCTGATGTTTGCTGTATCTGCAGGATCCTGGGTGCTTCGTTTACTGAGTGTTTCCTGATCTTCTACCAGCAGCTTGTCGTTTCTTGGAACTTCATCCACAGGGCCCCTTTAAGGTCTGGGTTGAAGCCGCATTCATCAGAAGGCCCCTGTAATATTTCTGCCTGTCGTCTGGAACACTAACAACCTGGGAAGACCTTATGTAAATTCTCCATTTGAGATTTTTGGGACCACATTGATGTTTTTAAGGAAAACCCACTTGGAGGTCACCCACTTGGGCTTTGTGCAGGGATTCCTAGAACGGGTTCAGTTTTTCTTCTTGCCCCAACCCAACTACCACATAGCTAGGGTCAGGCAGACGCCCTCAGGGAGAGGGCAGCTTCAGAGCTGGCTTCCCTCCCAATATCCACTCGCTTTGCTTTTGAGAAAAGAGCAATGAACAGCTGTACAATCTTTATTTAAGTTCAAGAACTGAGTGATGTGTTGATGTTTTTCTAAATGTTTTATTCAAATGTTTAAAATGGTTTTTAGGGGAAGGGCTGCTCAGGTTACCAGCTCTATCGCACCGCTAGAAACAGAGGCTGGGCACTATGGAAAAGACGCTGTGAGTAGTCAGCTTCCTACAGCTAACAGCGTCCTGACAAAGGGAAAGCTCTTATTTTTAATTTTTATGTTAATTTTTTCCCTGAAGAAGAGCATATATCTGCCCCCTCCCCACTTCTAATTTATTTTTCCTTGTGCTGGGAGTAATTCCATAAACCAATGGAAAAGCTTAATGAAAGTGGGGAGTCCTTGCCTTGGTCCGGATTTTAAAAGAAACACTTCCTCTGTCTCATTAGTACATACAGATACAGGTTTTGGTAGATACCCTCCTTTTGGTAGAAACAGGTAAAAGAGGTTCCCTCTGTTCCTGGTTTACTAAGAAGTGGGTTTTCCCTGGGCGCCTGGCTGACTCTGTCAGTGAAGCGTGTGACTCTTGATTTCAGAGTCGTGGGTTCGAGCCCCATGTTGGGTGTGGAGATACTTAAAAATAAAATCTTAAAAGAAAAAAAGAAGTGGGTTTTCTCTTTTTATTTTCTGTAAATCATGAATGGGTGTTGAATTTTATCAGAATTTTATCAAGAATTTTATCTTGCACTTATTGAGATTGTAATGCTTTTTCTCCTTTAATCCACGGTAGAGCATAGAATATATATTTTCTGTTAATCCTTGCATTCCTGGGGTAGTAGTACTTGGTCTCAATGCAATGATTTGTTATTAATATTCTGACGACTTTCTAGTGCTCATTTCCTGACCTCTCACTAGGTTATGAGATCTGTGCTCATGGACAGGACTGGATGGTTACCCTGCTTCTTGTGTTTTCCTCCTCTGTCTGGCACCAGAGTTTACCAAGTGCAGGAAGCAAGCTGAGCACCCGCGCCTTCCACGACATTTCAGCCAGAGTGATGCTTGGCTCTCTGAACGCAGTTTGTTTGTTCCTTCGTTCCTTTCTTTTAGAGAGATCATGCACATAAGTGGGGTGGGGGGAGGGGGGGCAGTGCAGAGGGAGGGTGAAAGAATCTCAAGCTGAGCCACGGGGCCTGGCATGGGGCTCAATCTCATGACCTGAGCCAAAATCACGAGTCAGACGCTTAACTGACTGAGTCACCCAGGTGCCCTGATGTTCTGAAAATTTCTAATGATGTGTCTGGCTATGTATGTTTTTAAAACTCTGGACTTGGACTTCTTGGGAGTTTCATGTATTTTATGAATTCTGGAAAATCCTCAGTCTTCATTCCCTCCAATACTGCTTCTTCCCCGTTCTCGCTATTCTGTCTCAAAGTCCTATCAGGCATGTGTTGGAATCTGCTTCATTTCTGGGCTGCACATCTCTCTTCCGGCACCAATTCTCTCTTTAGTCTGGTTATTATGCTGATTCACCTGTTTGTTGACTTTTTAATTTTCACGATCATGTTTTTCATTCCTAGAGGTTCTCTTTGGTTCTTTTTCAAACATGACTTGTCTGTTCACGGAATCTTGATATAATCTTAAAGCTATTTCCTTCTTACCCTGGAAAAGCTCTCTTATTCTGAAATCAACCTTTCAAAAGGTTTGTTAGTGAAGGAGTGCTTAAGTTCATTTTTAAATTCTAGCACTGAGATCCACCTGGCCAGGACTCTGGCTGTCCCAGTGTCTGGAGGCATCCTTTGTGAGGAATGCAGGCCTGAGCAAGGGCACTCCTGACAAGTTCCATTAGGACTGGTGTTTCCTCACTTGGAAAGTTGTCCCAGTTAAGGCTTCTTCACTAAACAGGGCTAAGAAATTGAGTCCAGTGATGGTAGAAAGGACAGACCAAGTCCAGTAACATTCTTTCTTCCACTCTGAATGTAAATAACTTTCAAACTATAATTATGGTCCAATGTCTCATTCAGGTTTTGATTCTAAATTTGATGTGTATGCTGGGGCTCTTGCATGTGACCTGAGCCACTTCTCATTATCAGAGCAACTTAAAAGGAAATGACTTGTCTGCCCCAAGAGGACAAGGTTCTGTAAGAAACAACATCTACACTTGGACATCATCAACTCTTGCCATTAAAAATTCTGAGTGTATAGTCATCAGATTGCTGGCTTGTTTCCCCTATGTAAGATATTTTGGAAAATAAAGGAAATCAGAAAGGTTCCAAGTTGCATATTGTTCAACTACAGAGAGAAACTCCCTCTAAATGCAATTTCTCTCCATCTCACCCCCTTTCCTGCAGTCCTAGGGAATCATAACCTGTCCCCCAACTACCTGAGGGTGGGTTTACTTCTCTGGAACAATTCTACTGAGCCACCCACCCCCCTTTCTTTAACCACCCAAGGCTAGGCAATGTGCCTCTCAGGAATTTCTTTTCAGAAGGTGAAAAATTTACAGTTTCCAGCTCTGATTTCCACAAGACTAGGATTAAGTTTAAAATAATACCATAAGTGATAAAAGTAAATGAGGGAATCCAAATGTAGATCCTATAGATTTGTGCAAATGAGTATTTTGACTTAACATTCTCTTCTCTGAATGTGAGAGAAACAGATACAAAATTGTGAGTTGAATACAACTAAAACGACCACTCTTTTAAACCTGCACAGAGATCTTCCCAATTAAGTTTCTTAGTATCGTGCATTACTGTCTAAATAGGTCACCATAGAGACCAGAAAGCTCCCCTTGAAGTAGCAAAGGGAGGGGTAGGGAGAAGTCCAAAATCTTGTAGCAACATATGAAAATACTTGAAAAGGAACAATTTAAAAGCAGAGAACAACATAAAAAGCTTTTAAATAATGCTAGGAAAGGGACAGCAAGATGGAAGAACTTAAAAGAGGTCAAGAGAACAGTTAGCGTTCAGGAGCTATACAATTTACATAATTTATAACAGGCCTGCAAACGTCCTGGGCTCTCGGGGCATCTGAAAATAACTCCTCCTTCCCTCAGGGGAAAAGAAGTCTCCTACAATAAGTAAGAGTCTTTGTGCCTTCTGGAGCTTTTTCCAAATATATCCCTTACAAATGCTTCTTACAAAAAGGAGGGGGTGGGGCAGGAATATGTGGCGTACATGATATTCCCTTTGAACTGAATACAAAGTCGGTAAAGAAAAATCCCAATGCTCAAACCACCAGGGCCAGCTGGATCTCACAGCTCCTGGGCAGGCAGTCACGTGGTTCATTGACGGGGAGCCCCACCACCCCTTCAAGCGTCACAGACCACAGAGCTTTCCCCACGTTATGTAAGAATCACTCTTAGACGAGGTTATCCGGGCCAATCAGGGCACCGCAGAATGCACCAGGAAACGCCTGGACTAATTTTACCGTGCAAACTAAGGCACAGATTTCTACACGTGCCGGTATTCCTCGGGAATGACCCACCGGTCAGAGGGGAACGCCATGGGCCGAGTCGCCCACCCTCCGGCCGTGGGGTCCTCCAGGACCTCGTCTCCGGTCCGGCATCAACTCCCGACCCCGAGTGAACGCCCCTAGAGTACCTGCCACAGGTAAGGGCTCAGCGTATCTTCAACAGAGATGAACAGGACCTGCCACATCCACCCGCAAACCGCAAGGCCCTGGGGGCGCGACAGGGCCCCAGTGCTTCCGGGCCCGCGACGCGACCTGGTCTCTGCCAAGTCCCAGTCGCCGCGGCCCGCGGGGCAGCGCCCTCCTCCGCTGTGCCCTCGGACCCCACTTTCCACGTCCCCCCGGAGGAACCCTGAGCGCCCGGCCTGCACTCACTGTTGTACTGCACCCCTTTGGCGAAGCGCCTCTGCAGCGCCTGGTTCATGGACTGCAGCCCGGCGGGGATATTCTTGTCGCGGCCCGGAGCCTGCTCCGACCCCACCAGCTTCTTGAGCGCGGAAAACATCTTCCCGCTCCCACGTTCGAGCCCGGCGCGGCCCGCGAGCTCAGCGGCGGCGGCGACGGCGGCGGCCCGGCGCGGGTCGCACCATGTCCTGGGTCCCGGCGGCCGGGTGCCTGCCTCGAGGGCGGCTCGGGCTCAGCCGCGGCGGTTCCGCTCCGGCCCCCGCGACCCCCGGCGCCGCCACCCTCCGCCTGTCAGAGCCGCCATCTTGGCGCCGGCTCGACGAGGCGCACGGCTACGGGGTGCCGCGAGGGCCAAGGGGGCGCGCGCATGCGCGGCGGGACGCGCATGGACACGGGCTTGGCGCTAAGGAGCGCCGCGAGGGCCCTGGCCGGGCGGTGGCGCCGGCGCGTGCGCATGCGCGGGAGGGCGCGGGCGGCGGTGGGCGCGGAGCCACGTCGGCCGCCGGGCCTTCGGAGCCGTCCCCGGGCTTCCGGAGCGGGCCTGACACCTGTCCGCCTCCTCGCTGGGCCCACCCCTCCCACTCACCCCTCAATCCCGGACCCACACCCAATAGCCCACTTTCCCGCCGACTTCACGTGATCCCCCCACTTCCGCGGCCCCCCGGGTTCGTGTCTGAGACTCCTGTCCCCCCGGTGTCCCAGCAGTCCTGGAAAAATGTTTATTTGTTTAACAAAGCGCCGGCTGGGGGGCGGGGGGCTGGGGGCGGGGCAGGGGCTCCTCCTCCTCGGGGTTACTTTTTCTTCTTCTTGGCCACCTTGAGCCTCCCCTCGATCAGCCGCTGGGCCTGCCGCTTGATCTCGGCCCGCGAGGGGACGTAGCTGTGGTCCACGTCTGCGAACTGGAAGGTTTCTAGAAAGGAGCGCGAGGAGGAGGGGAGCCGCGCCCTGCAGCCCCTCTGCTCCAGCGAGCTTGCTTCCACTCTGCTCTGTTGGCCTGCATTCATCCCAGGGCCAGGTACTAACTACTTTTTCTTATTTTCTCTATTCCTGGTGCCCTGGCATTTGGGGTCTTACACGCTCGGGGAGAAGCTGCCACTCGTAGGGCTAGCCAGTTCTTAGAGAGGGCAGAAGGCTGGCCGCTGGGAGCCGTCTCTCTTGCACACCAATCCGTCCAGAGCCCACACCCGCGACCCCCTGCTTTATCAAACCCTCACACCAAGCCAGTATTCCCCCGCCTAAATCAACCCAGGGCCAGGCACCAGGCAACTGGGAACAGCCCTACACCCCAAACCCACCAGAATTGTTCAAAAAGCCCATCTGAAGCTGTTTGCCCTGTCCTCCACCCCCGCTTTCCTGCAGAAACCCCAAGAAAGGCCTAGGCCATGCCCTCGCTCCTCTCTGACTCCTGGAAGGCAGTGATGCTCCCATATGTCAGGAAATGTAACAAATTCTCCTTCCGATGGCATTAGCCTCTCCGTGTCCTCACTAAGTCACCTCCCTGAATTAAAATCCCATGGGAAGGGGGGATGCACCCTCTCTGTCCCTGTAGTGCCCCTGTGCCTCCAGGCTGTCCCGGTCAGACGGAGCCATCTGCCACTCCTCCCCTCCCTGTGGCTGTGTGGCCTGGCCCCCAGCCCCAAGCCTGTACCTATCATATCCTCCTCCGGGTCCTCAAAGCTGATCCTGGTGTTCTGCTTCTCCTTCAGAGTCGAGGTCTCCAGGGTATCCCTCACCTTTGTGTCCACCTGCAGGGCACAGGGGACTGTCAGTCCAAGGGAACGTGGGACGTGTGGGCACGCCCAGCCTCCAACTACCTCCTCGCTGCTGGACAGCATCTGCACTCTGTCAGCCAGGTACAGGAGCTTTGCTTCGCAGTACGCCAGCTTGCCGAACATGTCGAGGCTGTCAGAGAGCGCCACTTCTTTCTGTAGGCCGGGACAAGGATCCCGTCTCTCCTCTGGCTTCTCCCGGGGACTCTGTGCAGGCGGCTCCCCCCCACCGCACCTGGTACCTGGGCTGTGGGCAGGGCAATGCCAATCAGCCGGATGAAGAGGTTGTCAATGCCTGTCTGGATGGTCAGCAGCAGTTTCTGGCTCTTGGTCATGCTGGAGTAGGCCAGCTGCAGTCTGTCTTCCTCCTCTCTCAGCATGTCCTTCATTCTCTTCTCCACGGACTTGAAGCTGTTGGGGAGGATGGTGGCACAGATTCCGGGCCAAGGCGGCCTGAGCCCTGAGCTGAGTGCTGTGCTAAATTAAGGAGCTCCAGAGTTCAGATAGCTCAGGTGTGGGCACGTGGCACCCCTTGACTGGGCCCCTCCACCCCACCTGCCAGGTACCCGCAAGCTTGTTGGCAGTGGACACTCTCAGCTCGAGCTGGGCCCCAGCCCACACGGGCTGTTCACGAGGATCAGTCGGGGGGCCCCCGTGGGAGGCAGAGGCCTGGAGGGTACCTAACGGAGCTGGGCGTCTCGCGGAACTTGAGCATGGCCTCCTCCATTTCCAGCTTCTTCATCAAAGCCTCCAGCTTTGCCCGCCGCTCCTCACAGTCCTCCATCTGCAGCTCCAGGTTCTCCTCGGTGTTCCTCTGAGCCAGGAACCGGCCAGCGATGTCCTGGTGGGACCAGTGTGGGGAGAAGCAGAACTGGTTTCTTCTGGGTCCCTCCCCATGGTCAGGAATGATGCTGACTGTGGCCAGGCACTGGGCAAAGCACTTTAGGTGAGTCAGTGCATGTGACCCACACGACAAGCAGAGAGGGCAGACAGCCCAAGGCAGAGACGAGGAGACCACCCCTGAAAGACTGCCTCACTTTGAGCCACTTGTCCGAGGATGGACAAGCTTATGTCAGGGCCGAGGATGGGAGCTAAGGCTTACTAATAATAAACCCAGATCGGATTAAACACAAGGGCCAGGCAGAGGCGGCCTCTCATTGTGGTCTTAGGGGTTTGGGAAGGGACAGAGTTGTAGGTGGCGGTCTCAGCACTTGGGTCCTCGAATCCCAGCAGGCTCGTGCAGCCCCTGGAATGTGACTTGGATATGCTAGAGTGCTTTCTACTTTCAGCCGTGGGGGCTGCAGCTCTGTGTCCCTTCATTCAGCAGGCTCAGCCGGGCCTTGGGCTGGGGAAGGGGCTCCCTGCCTTCCCCCACCCCTAGGAGAGCCAGGGAGCAGTACCCAGAGGTGGGAGCACCGCACAGCTGTCTTCACTTTCTCCACCAAAGCAGTCACATCTGTCTGGTATTCGATGTCCGCCTTGGAGGTCTCTCTTTTCCTCACTGGGCAGAGCAGAGGGGAAGGGTGGCCAGCATGCAGGAATGGCGTGGGAGCTCTGCTCGAGGCCACCAGACACCTCTGTGCATGCCCAGGCATCAGGGGAGACTACCAGAGAGCTGGGCAGGTACCCATCAGAGCTACCTGCCCTTTTACCTGGCCTGTCCGGGATGCCCCAGGGCAGCTCCATCCAGAAGCAGCCCGGCATGGGGCCTTTGTGGCCCTTCTCAGAGGCAGCCCAAGGGTCCAGGGGGCCGGACTTAACTCTTCTGAGGAATCACTGGGTGATCCAGCCCTGGGGTGACAGGGAACAGCGGAGAAGCTGGGGGCTTGGCCACACTCGGCAGCGAGCCCAAGGATGTGGGCTGTGGCTGTTGGCACTGAGCCTCTGCAGGTAGAGCCGGGGAGGGGCAGGTGTCTCCCTCACCCTGGCCCCTGCAGGTTGCACCTGGCCTCACAGAGACCTGACTGGGTGGCCTGTGCCTGTGCTGGCCTCCTAGGACCCTGGCTGGGGGCGGCAGAGAGCTGAGTGCTCACCTTTCACAGTTTCTGTACCCATCAGATTGGAGGGGAAGTCCAAGTCCCGCCGGCCCTGGTAGGAGAGGGAGGACGAAGTGAGCAGCACCCTCTGCTGGGGAGCGGGCCACCCAACGTTCCTTGCGCTGCAGTGGGGGTCCCGCAGGGACTTACCCGGCGATACTTCTCGTTGGTCTCCTTCGTGTGGATCTTGTCAATCAGCTTCTTCTGCTGGTTGAGCCGGTTCTCCCGAGCCCTGCGTTCCTCGATGAAAGTTGCCTCCCCTCGCCGCATGTTCATCTGGGGATGCGGGAGGTGGGGCGGGGTAATGTCTCACCGAGGCCCCCGTGGTGCTAAATGCAGCATTCAGTTTCAGTCCCCATCTTCTAGATTTGGGAATAGCATTGGAGGCTCTTGGCTGCGCCCTTCTTCCTAAACTGCGCCTGCCTGCCGGCTTTCACCATCCTTCCTGCTTTCCGCCCTCCTCTCTGGACTCCTCCTCCCACGCTGGGCCTCTGAGGGGTGCCGCCTTCCCCTGCCCCTCCTCTGCTGGAGTCACCCACCCCAGCTGCAGCCAGGGCTCGGGGACCCCATGTCTCTTTGTAGCCTGGGCTCCCCGCTGCCTCGGCCGGCTCAACGGGGAGTGATTCCATGTGTCTAAAAAGGAACCTGACATCTTCCCCCAGACCTGGTCTCTTCCCCAGTGTCCTGCTTTGGTGGCTAAACCCATCATCCATCCGCACCTGGCTATGCTTCCTGGACGCTGCTCTCCCCCTCCCTGTCCACATCTGGCTCGGCGCCAGACCACTTTGGGTGACCTTTACAGACTTCTGGGCCCCATTGACGTTCAGGTACCCAGCGCTACCACTGGTCCGTCCCAGGTGACCAGTGTCTGGACTCTGGTTCCCTTGGGTCTCTGCAGCCAGATCATGCCTGTTTTTGAAATGCAGATCTGATCCCACTGCCCCTATGTTTCCTCCCAGAGCTTCAGGTTGGGTGGGGGGCCAGGACCTAAGCCCCAATCACCCTGCTTCCTCCACTGGCTCACAGGCTCCATTCCTGTGCATCTCTGCTCCAGCCACTTGCACCTCCTTTGGCCTGGTTATGCCCCAGGACCTTTGTTGTCCTTCATCTTCCAGGGTTCGGGCCCCTCTGACCTCCAGAGCCCCACTCAAGCATCGCTTCCCTGAGCAGATAAGTGCCCCAGGGGGGCCCCACATCATCCACTCCTCTCTCTGCAGCACGGGCCAATGAGTGTGTGACATTTCTTCACGGACTACTGGATGGCTTCGTACACTGGCCCCTCGTGAGGATGACACATGCCTGACTTGCAGGCACAGACTGGGTGAAGGGATGGCCCCTGCCTGGGCCAGGCACATTCCCTCCTGTGTCTCCCTCCAGGCTTCCATGTCTGGTGGGACCCTCTGTGTCCAGGGCCATCATGTGTGAGCAGAGCAGGCTCGTGGGGTAGCCAGTGATTGCAGGCAGTGTGGGTTTGGGGTGTTCCTATGGACCCTGGGCCAGACAGGTCTGAGAGGGAGCCCTGAGGGACCCCCAGCCCTGGGGCTTGAGCTCACCTTGACCTCATCTGTAATCATCATGGCGTCCTGGGACATGACTGTCATGTCTGACAGTTCTGAGCAGTAGTCGCCCACCAGATTCTGCAGCTTGTCCAGCTCTGTGGGGTATCCTACCAGTTCCTACAATGAACGGGGCAAGAGCAGGGGTGCCCGGTGGCTCATTTGGTTAAGCGTCCGGCTTGTGATTTGGGCTCAGGTCCTGACGTGATACTGAGCCCCATGTTGGGCTCTGTGCTGGGTGTGGAGCCTGCTTAAGATTCTCTCTCTTCTTCCTCTGCACCCCCCCAACCCCCGTGCACGCTCTTTCTCTAAAATAAATAAATCTTAAAAAAAGAAGGGGCAAGAGCAGAAACTGATGGCCCAGGGGCTACGGGCCAACCAGATGCTGCCCTTCCAGAGTGGACCATCCCTGCCCCCAACTCCTTACCCCAGACTGTGCAAGCCCTGAGGACAGTGATGGGGTGTCCCACTGTGTGAGAGGTGACCGCCACCCAGGGTGGCTGCTGTCTGAAGTGAAGCAGGGAGGCTCAAAACACAGATGTGGGGTCAGAGACTCAGGGCTCAAGGCCAAGGCTGCCCTGGCCAGCTGGCTGTGGGAACTTGGGAAAGCCACTTAACCTCTCTGAGTGTCCCCATCTGTTGATAATGGTTCTTTCGGAAGGCAGCTGTCAGAATCTATTCAGAAGGTATAATGAGGTATTAAGCTCAGAGCCAGCTTCATAAATATCCAATATATATGACTCTTAGTACTTTGCTGTTAATAACTACAATGTAGAATCTTTGCTAGTTTTTTTAAAAATACAGATGACCATGGGAGTTACTTTTGAAAAATGCATATGTTCTGGGGGTGCCTAGGTGGCTTATTCGGTTAAGCATCCCACTCTTGATGTCAGCTCAGGTGTTTATCTCAGGGTCGTGAGTTCAAGCCCTGTGCTGGGCTCCATGATGGGCATGGAGCCTAATTAAAAAAAATGTGTATGTTCTGAAAAGAGTATGCCCCTGAGGGGACAAAATGCTCCCAAATGAAGGGGGGCTGGACCCAGGAGTACAACTGGAGGGGGAAGGGGTGTGAGGAGGCGGGTCCAGGAAGGCAAGGTGGCAGGGCCTCCGTCTGGGTCTCTAGGAACAGGGTGCTGTGGCAAGAGGGACAGGCAGGAGGACCATGGTGGCCTGGCTCTGTGGGCTATGGGCCGAACCTGGAGGGCTGTGACTCCAGCCAGGAGGAGCTGCAATGCCTACCCATCCCACCGTCCTCCCAAACCACACTTGCACCTGTCACCTGCCCTCCGGGGCTCCCCCTGTGCCAGCCTCAGGATGAGGGAATTGGGAGAACTTCCTCACTCTTCCTGCCCCGCCTGCCACAATGCTCCTCGCAGCACCTCGCAGCCTTCCTGTCTTCTGGTCCTCCTCCTCCCCATGGAGAGGCCCTGCCTCCCAGCAGGACTCATGGCCCCTGGGGGCAGGGTGGGCGGCTTGGAAGAGGTGGGCAGCAAGCACGGGGTTACCGGCCTGCTCAGAGGTGACTTGCCCTCTATGATGTTAGGGCACTTTCTGAGGGCTCAGGACCCATCTTTTGCCCTCAGAGGCCAGGCAAGTGAGAAAGGATGGGGCAAAATAAAAACACTGAACCATCAAATACATGCAAAAACCCAAGCAATTCTGATATATCCCATAATACGCCTTTTTGAAGAAGCAACTAACAAGTTTCCACATACAGATACATGGTGCCCCTGCTCAGCTGGGGCCCAAAGCACGGGTCTGTCCTTGGGGCACACTGGCCTGAAGGAGAGTTGCAGCCCCTCCCCTGCGGGGGGGCGGGGAGCGTGGCCCTGCCCCGGAGGCTCCTGTCCCCACTGAGATGCATTGCACCTAGGCTGGGGCCTGAGACTCCTGTGCTCACGGCCAGATGGCTTCCCTGGGGTGGGGTGTGGGGTGAGGGGGCTCACTTTCTTCAGATAATCCAGCAGGTCCACGTACAGCAGGTGGATGTTCTGACTTGTGGTGATCTTGATCATGGTCTTTTCAATGTTGGTCTCCAGCTGGCGGATGACCTGGGGGTGGCCCGAGGGCACACAGTGCTTGGGGACAGACCACCGGAATGCCCACCTGGAGTCTGACCCCGGAGGATGCGCTTTCTTCCAGGGAGGGAGGGACGGAGAGTGTGTGCGTGTGTGCGCGCGCCTGTGTGTCTTTCATCTAGCCCCGCCCCTTCCAGGGCCCCGCCCATCCCACGAAGCCCCGCCCCGCCCGCCACCTGTAGCATGCGCAGCTCTTCCTTGGTGGCGTCCGGTTGGCTCCTCAGGCCGGCCAGCTCCAGCTGCATGCTCTCCAGCTTCTGACCGCGCCGCCGCACCAGGTGAATCAGCACGTTGTGCACGTTCACGCGGTCGAAGACGTACTTTCGCAGCTTCTCCCGCGCCACCTGGGTCGGGGAGGGCACGGCCCGCGCGTGGGTGTGCAGGGGGCCGCGGAGCCCGCGCGCGGCGGGGCTGGAGGGGCGGAACCCCTGGGATCGGGCCCCCGCTCTGCCCGCCACCGGTTCCGCAGCGTCGTTTAGTGGTGGTGGTGGGGGGGTGCACTGGCTGGGAGAGGCTGAGGGACCCCCTCCTGCCGCCTCACCTCCATGGAGGAGCGGCAGTGCGCCAGCCTCATGGACACGTCCTTCCCGCAAGCCTTGGAAATGGTCCGCTGGTCATCCTGCAGAGCGGCGGTGGCTGAGCTGGGGCCCTGGTCTCTCTGTGTACCGCCAGCCCCTAGTTCCGCCAGGCATTCTCCCCCCGCCTCCTCTACCCTGTGCTAGCCGGCAGCAAGGCCCCATCCGGCTCATCTCTGCTCATATGTGATGGAAGTCTGGAGGAGAGGGCCCCGTCTCCCCTACATGGCCAGAGAGCCAGAGGGGCCCGTGCTGTAGGGGGTAGCCCCGAAAAGGACCGCAGTCAGGCCCACCCTGCCTGCCAGGCTTTCGGGAGTGACTGGAGCTAGGGGAACAGGTCCTGGGAAGCCCCTCCCCAAGATGCCCCCTGGCTCCTGAAAGGTCGGGGGGAGGGGGGAGAAGAGGAGATGCCTGCCCTCCACCTCTGTGTGGGACTGTTTCAGCACGTGCATGCCCCCCCCCCCCATCCCCAGCCAGGGGTCAGCAGGGAGGGGGCAGGACTGCTTACCTTATTGGCCAAAACCCAATCTTGGGCCCCGCGTCGGATGTTGCTGCTCAGGAGAGCCAGCATGGTTTTGTTCTTGGCACTCTTCTCCTTTACCGCTTGGATTTGCAGTGCCCGACATTGCTCTGCAGTAGGGGGTGGGGAGCGGAGGGGCAGAGGGCCAGGAGGCCAGGATGTGGGCCAAGGGCTGGCCGGATTCCTGAGCTGGGGAGGCTCCACACCAGGGAGGCCCAAGGTGGGGTGGGCACGAGAATGCTGCCTCCACAGCCACGGTCCTCCCTCCCACCTACTAAGGCTCACTGGCTTCCCTGCTCAACAGTGCTTGTGTGGATGGCTCTGCTGGGCAGTGGGGAGGGTGAGGTGGCAGCCAGAGATGGGCACATCCTGGGATCCCTTCCAGACCCACTGGCCAGGGAAGCAGATGGGTCCTTGCCTGTCCCCTCTGGCTTTGGGGCTCACTGAGCTCGCAAATCTCCTTGAAGCCCCCTGCATGGCAGCCCCTTTGGTCCCTTCTCTTAGATCTGTTGAGGGAGGTGGCCACTAGTCCTTGTTTGCCCTGGACTGGCCCTGTGTTAAATCTGAAAGCCCCTGAGCCCAGAAAGTGGCCAGGCAGTCTGGAACCTGGGGGTGGGCTCACCTTGGAGCCGAGTGATTGTCTTCAGCTCCTGGATCTGCTCGTCCACATCTGCCTCGCTGCGCATCTTCATGGTAGCCCTCAGGGTCCTCCGGGGACCCTCTGCACTCCTGCCCTCCCTGTGCTGGGCCTGCTCAGCAGAACTGCATGCACTTCAGATTGTCCCCGGAATCTTGGCCCATTGTGATGAGGGCCGAGGTTCTCGATGTCCAGTTCAGGGAACCCTGGAGATCCTGGCCCGCCCTGCCCCCACCCCCTGCTCCCAGTCAGCCTTGGGGTTGTCCCCTGGATGCGTGGGTCTTAGGCTGCTCTCTGCTCAGGAGCACTGCCAGGGTGGAGGCGCCTTCCACAGGGCCATGGTGATTTGGGGTGGTTTGACAGTGTACCCCACACCAGCCCCCTGTGCCCTCCCCACCCCCTCCACACCCCCAGGCTGTCCTCTGAGCCTCCTAAAACTTCCAATCTCTGCCTTATGGGATCTCCATTCCCTCACCCCACCCCAAGCTCAGACTCTGCACCCTGGGCGACCTGGCTTGTGAGGCCCCATCTCTCCCTGCCCTTCGCCTGCTGCCTGGAGCCGTCCTGCTCCGCCTCTGCTTCCCTGGGGGAGTTCCTGGGTCTAGCTTTAGGTGTCACTTACTCTGGGAGGGGTCATCCCCGGCCCACGCTGCCCTTGGAGTTGTGTGCCCCAACCCGACAGGCTGGGATCCCAGGGTGCATACCAGCTAGGTTACTGTTTCCGGCCACGCTGCCTGAATTGGCTGGGGCTGCCGTAACAGAGTGCCACAGCCCACGTGGCTGCAACAGTGGGAATTTATTGTCTCGTATCCTGGAGGCTGGGAGTCTGAGATCGAGGTGCAGCCATTGGACAGGGGCCAATGGACAGGGGCTGCCCCCCACTCAGGAAAACTGCCCAGGCCTGGCCTCGTCCCCAGGCCCGGAGGTGGCTGTGCCTCTCCCCTGCGCCCGGGGCATCCAGGTGAGCTAGAACCTGCCCCAGGTCACATGACACAGTAGCCCATGGGATCTGTCTCTGAAGCCATGTCCACTCCCAGGCCCGTGCACCACCCAGGACTTCAGTGTTCTGACCAGCGACCTAAACTGATGCCCTCTCTCCCCCAGGAGACCTGGCCAGGCCCCAGCCTCATCCCCTTCCACTTCAGAGGCCACCTGAGTCCCGTATCCCAGACTCTCCACCATCACGCAGACCCTCAGCCTTTCCCACCCGCTCTCAGGCCCCCCGCCCCGCCCCGCCCCGCCCCGCCCCGAAGGCTGCACCGGTCCCTGCCAAGAGCCAAGGTCCCCATCAGCCAGGCAGGGCTGGTTCCTCCTGAGCTGGGAGACGGCTGTCTTCTTGCTGTGTCCCCACAAGGTCGTCCCTCCGTGCGTGTCTGTGTCCTCCTCCCCTCAGGAGGACATGGGCCAGACTGGATCGGGCTCCCCCTCATTTTCATGTAATCATTTCTTTCAAGGCCTTGTCTCCAAATGCAGTCATATGCTAAGGTTCTGAGTGTTAGGGTTGTGACATGTAAATCTGGGGACACACAGTTCATAACCATGGCCGTCACCCATATGCTGTCTAAGACCTCACGCAGACATTTTAGCTTTCCTGGTCATTGCCAGTTTTTAAAAAGTGAGTCCAGTCCCATTTAAAACTCCAAGTTCACCTTCTGCTGTCGCTCTGAGACCTCAGGGGTTTGGCAGGACCAGTCACAGGCACGGTCCTCCCCCGTTCTCCCTGGGCCTCAGGCAAAGCCTGCTCACTGTCCCTCAGTATCGGTGAGGCCGGGGGAGAATGCCTGGCGGTACACAGACCTGGCTCTTCTTCCTCAGATATACAACCCTTGAATTTTAGCGGGCCACGCGGCTGCCCTGAACAAGGCTGTCTTCCTAGGCACCCTGGCACTGGGTGTACCGCACGACTTAGTTTTGGCCAATGGAGTGTAAGCACAAGTGGTGAGTGAACTGTCCTCCTCCCTAGTGACTGGGATGAAGACACGATGGCTGGAGCTGGCACGGCTGCGTGGAACCATGAGGTGCATCAGGAATAGAGGCCATGACAACAGGGAGCAGACTGAATGGAGCCTGGGTCCTTGACCACCTATCAGCCCCGGATCACCCACCTGGACTATTACATGAAAGTAAACCCCAACCCCAGCTTGCTCATGCCATGGTTATCTTTGGCTTCCTGTCATTTTGCCTTCCCACTAACCGATTCCCTGGCGCCTAGTAGGTGCTCAATATTCTTTTGAATGACTGGCTAGGCCAAGAGGTGCAGGAGTTGAGCTGGGGCTGGAGCAGCGTGGCCCTGTGTCGTGTACCTTCGGTGTGACTGGGAGGGCAACTGTTCAGGACAATGGATTTGCCCAGCTGTTATGTAACATATCTCTGCCTCTCCCTCGGTCGGGTGGTTGGGGTGTGTAGTCCTGCGGACAGAACTCCAGTAAGCTAGCTCTGGCCTGCCTCCACGGACCCTCACCTCCTCCTGCCTTGGAGCGAAGTGACTTAACCTGATAGGTGTGTTTGGAATGGTAGGCGGGTAGGCATGGCCACTTCCTGTGCCTTGTCTCTTGGGGGCCAGGTGCTACCTGGCTGCACACCTGCTTTGCTCCCCCGTGGCTAGATGTGTGGAAGCAGACCCCATGTGGGAAGGCCTGCGGAACCGTCTGATTCTGGGGCTGTGTTAGGAGCTGCCCCAGCAGGTGCCCCAGTGTCAGTGCGTGGTGCTAAGGTGACATTTGTCTCTCATCTTCTTACTGCTTTGACGTGCTTCCCAATTGTTTTCGAACTCAGTTGGGAAAACGCAAGGCATTTATTTGTCCAGCAACCCCCAGCAGCAGCTGTCCCCTCTGACTGTGGGGGCTGCCAGGGCCAGACAGGGAGTGTCAGAGCACCAGGGCATGCAGAAGTCCCTTCCACCAAGTGCCCAGGGCCTCTCTGATCCTTTCCAGCTCTCAGCGTCCACCGTGTTTCTCACTGCCCTCTGGGAGACCAACCACCGCAGGGACAGCCCCTCTGGCCTGACCTGGGCAGGAGTAAAGGTTTGCACAGGGTTGGCAGACCTGGCCATGCATGTGTGCAGGGGACACCGTTGGGTCACCTTAGGGTGTGAGGGGGGAGGGCGAGGCTGAGGTGAGGAGGCCCTGAGGGCTATGCTCTAGAAGTTTCTGGCCCCAGGTCTTCTGCGCCCCAGCTGGAGCTCTCCTAGCTGTGCCGATCTGTAGGAGGCAGAGGGAGACAGCTGGAATCACAGCCTCAGCTGCTCACCAGGCCTCTACCAAGAAGGATGCCCCTACCAAGAAGGTGTCTGGCCACTCTTCTTGGGGGGTCCACACTCCCGATTCTGCACCCCCCCCCAGCCGTCCCAGGGCCACCCAACCCCCCCTGCACAAGGGGCTCAGGAAGGTCTGGCTGTTGCATGCCACCCACTCCCGCCCCTCCAGGTGGACAGGCCACAGGGGAGAGGCCCTGTCCAGCCTACACCTTGAGCCCTGGGCTTGCCTGCCTAAACCTCTGGCCCTGGAGCCCCAGGCCCTGCTTCCCGCTGCCCCCGGCCTCTCACCTGTGCCCCTGTCTCTGGGGAGCTGCCCCGTCTCCAGGAAGAGCCAGAGGTTACTACATCTGTGCGACTCCACTCGGGTCACCCAGTAGCTGGCCACTGAGCCTGTGACTGGGGAGCGGGGGGCAGGGGCCAGTGGGCTGTGGGCCTGGGCCTCTGCACCTCTCAGGGAGAGGGGGCCTGGGCCCAGGCTTCTTGTGGGCAGATGGTGGTGGTGGGCTTGGCAGGACTCCCACTGAGAACTAGGACCCCAGCCCAGGAGGCAGGGATGCTGGGACCACAGCTTCCCCACCCCTAGTGGGAACCCGCCCCTGCTGAAGAGCCAGCATCCCCTCCGGCAGCTCAGGTGCACGTTAAGGCCGCAGGTGCAGGCCCTGGGTACCCACCCACGGCCACCAGCACGCTCCACTGGAAGGGGTACGGAAGCTTCCTCCGAATGAACATCTGCAGGCCGAAGGCTGCACCCGTGCCTGCCAAGAGCCAAGGGCCCCATCAGCCAGCCCGTCCACGAGGCTGGCGGGGGACCCACCTGGGCGCCGTCTGAGTGCCCACAGCCCCGGGGAGGCTCCCAGCGTCTGAGAACGGGCGGCCCGACGCCACCTGCTGGGCACTCAGGGTGAGACAGGAGGGTGAGGTCTCTCCAGACCCCAGGACTTCCGGACCCAGCCTACCTGTGACAAAGGTGAAGATGCCCTTCACGAAGGCCTTCGACTGGCACGCGGCGTACTCCCCCAGGCCCTGGGATGGGGGAGGAGTGAAGGCTCAGCTCCCCTCCCTCTTCTTTCACAGGCCCTCCTGTCCCTCCTTCGGGCACACTCTGGCCGTAAGGAAGGGGACCACGCATCGGGAGGCCCTGGGGGCTTGGACACATCGCACCTGCCTCCGTGTCCACCCAGGCTGCACCGATTCCCATAACAGGAGGGTCCCCCCGCTCTCGGTCCCTCTTCCCTGAGGAGGGTAACCCCCCTCCGAGCCCGCAGCCGCCCCGCTCAGGTCAGCTTCTGAGGTCCGGGGCCCGCGTCCCAGGCCAGCCTTCTCACCGGGTGCTTGGCGGCCACGGTGTCGTCCACCCGGGACAGACCCAGGTTCACCATGGCTGGCAGGTCCCCGGAGCGGGCGGGCGGAGCCTGCGCAGGACGTGCGGAGGGGCGGGTGCGGACAGGGGGCGGGGCCTGCGCAGGAGGGGCGGAGGGGCGGGGGCGGCAGGGGGCGGGGCCTGCGCAGGACGTGCGGAGGGGCGGGTGCGGACAGGGGGCGGGGCCTGCGCAGGACGTGTGGAGGGGCGGGGGCGAACAGGGAGCGGAGCCTGCGCAGGACGTGTGGAGGGGCGGGGGCGAACGGGGAGCGGAGCCTGCGCAGGAGGGGCGGGGCCTGCGCAGGAGGGGCGAGTGTGAACAGGGGGCGGGGCCTGCGCAGGAGGGGCAGAGGGGCAGGGACGAGCACGCCGCTGATGTTAACTGAGGGGCAGGAGCCCCTCATGAAGCCCACTGCGAGGTGCCCAGCCCTGGCCCATTTCCTGGAGGGACACGGAGGGCACACGCAAATTAGGAGAAGGTGGACAGTGTGTTTGCAGAGCAGCTACGCAGACATGGGTGGGACGCGGGGGACCCTGAGGGCGGGGGCAGGAACCTAGAGCTCAGAGCAGCAGAGCTGAGCACCCCAGGTCAGAGGGTCAAGGGGAGGACCTGTTCCAGCATGTAGAGGGGGGACTGTGTAGGTGAGGCCCCCCAGGGACTATAGGGGGGGGACCTGGCCAGCACAAAATAACCTTGATTCATCTCCCAGCTCCTGCTGGGCCCCCCTGGGGCGGAGCCCAACTGGGCAGGGGGCCCCGGGGCCCTTGACATCGTCCACGCAGTTTGAGCTCCCTCCGTGGTCAGCAGGGTGGAGGCTCGGAAGACCTGGAGATTCCTTCTCCTCCCCTGAGGACAGGGGTCTGGGGTTAGGAAGCTCCCTGGAGGCAGGAACCTGACCGGAGCCTGGGCCTGGGGGAGATGGTCAGCAGCCCTGACCAACCAAAACCAGTGAGAGTTTACTGGAAGGATACTGGGGCTCCTGGATTAGCAGGAAGCTGGAGAACCAAGAGAGTGGGAACGGGGGCAGGTCCGGGGGTCTGGTGAACAGGAACAGAACAAGAACCTCCAAGGGGAAGTGTTGGGTCTGAGCCATGCTGGGGTCCTAGCTCCAACCAGCCCCTGAGTCCTAGCCCTCCTCCTCGAGGCTCAGACCCCAGGGCAGGCCACGGGGGCTGCTGGGCAAGGTGGCAGCCCCCCACACCTGTGCCCCTTGGCCTTCACAGCGTGATGCTGGGAGGGGGTGAGGCCGGGAAGCCAGACAAGGCTCCAGGCCTGAGTGCCCGCTGCAGCCGTGGACAAGGCCGGCGATGCCACCCGCACAACCCCCGGGCTGCAGACGTGCTGGCATGGTATAGACGCCCCGGGTTTTAGCGGACCTGCAGGCCAAAGCGACCTTCCTCCCTCATTTATCCACAGCTATGAACTGAGCACCTTCTGCAGCCGGAGCTGTGGAATCAGAAGCCAACAGGCCACCTGCAGCTCCTCTTGTCCCCGAATTTATAGTGTGTGGAGCAGAGACAATAAATAAACCCAGAAGAAAATGCGGATTAAGCTCCAAGCCTGGAGGAAAGAGACGGGGGTGGGGTATAGACTGGGATTTGAGGAGGGCTGCTTGGAGGAGGCAGAGGCCACAAGCTGCCCAGGGAGCAGCAGGCTCCGAGCTGGTGCCGGAAGAGCCACAGGACCAGGGGGCTGGGTTTTATCCTCTGTGCTATGATGACTCCGGAGACTTTTAAGCAGGGGTGCATCAGATTTATGCCCACTGTGTGGCCGAGGACAGAGGGAGCCAACGGGTGGCTGGGCTGTATTGAAGACGGTCAGGGATGGGCTGGTGGTGGGTGTGTCTTCCGTGGGTTGAGGGGTTGCCCTGCACCTGGGAGGCTCCTCGGGGGGGTCTGCAGGTTGTTGTCTGTCCCTTGGTCCTTGCCGAGCCTTGGTCCTGTGGTTGGTGTGGGCGTCTGTCCCTCGGTCCTTGCTGAGCCCGGCGGTCCTGTGGTTGGTGTGGGCATCTGTCCTGCCCCCACACTTTTCCTTGGAGCTCTGGCCTTGGAGTGGGGTGGGGAGGACTTGGCACTCCTTTGGCCTTTCTGTCCCCCAACCCAAGAGGTGCGTTTGGGGGAAGATTTCGTAGGTATTTGTAGCTTGTATAGATGCGTTTTAAACAGTGAGGTCTAATTTGCACGTAGCAGAACTCACTTTTTATTGTCAGCTCTGCGAGTTTATAGACAGACGCAGGCCCTGCCACGGCTGGGCATCTTCCTGTTCCTGGGGACTGGCCTATTCTGGAAGGTTCTAGAAAGGAATCCCCATCTGCAGTCTTCCTGAAAAGGCCTCTCTCACTCAGGAATGCATCCGGGATTTGTCTAAGCATGTTACCTGAGTGGATGGTTTGTTCTTTCCATGCCCTCCTGCCATGGAGGACCTGTCATCCTGGTAGCCGCGGGAGATACTTGGTGGCTTCTGCTTTTTGGTGGTGGTGCGTAGAGCCCTCCAAACACCCACGAGCAAGGGTTTGCCAAAGTTTTCATTTTTCTCGTGTAAACACCGAGGTGTGTGATCGTCATATTGTCCGGGAAATGAGTGTGTCCCTTTCTGAGAATCGGCCACACGCTGGCATCCCGGCAGCGAGTCCTTGCTGGATGGCGACCGGCCGCTCCCAAAGCTGCGGCGTGTCTCAGAGCAGCTTCGCCTTACGTGTCCCCTGACTCACGGACGCAAGTTCACGTGTTTATTTTCCATCTGGACGTCGTCTTGGGTGAAGTGGCTTTTCAAATCTGTTGCCTGTTTTTTTTTTTTTTTTTTAACTTGGGTTGCTTATTTTTCTTATCATTGCATCTTGAGAGTTCTTTACAGATTCAGGATTTAAGTCCTTTATCAGATGCGTGTTCTGTAAATATTTTCAAGTCCCAGTGACTCTGGGACCTGGCCAGAGCTGGGATCCCCTGAAACCCAGAGCAGGCGGCACTCAGAAGCCTTCTGCTTCTCCCCTCCTTCCCTGCTGGGGGACGTGGGTCTTTCTCTGGCCCTGTAGGCCCTTCCACTCTGGAGCACTTAGCAGCGCACGCCCCCGATCAGAGGCCACCAGGTGGTCCTCCAGTGGAGTCTCTGTTGCTCTGTCTGCGTGCACACGAGAGGTCACTCGGGAGGCCTTGCCAGTGACCCCCACGAGCCCGTGGCGCCTCCCTGGCGACACTCGGGGCTGCACGCTTATGCAACCATTGATAAGGTGGTTGTGACGCCATAATCCACCCTAAGTGGCGGCTCAGCTCCGCCCTCCAGACGGGCCCGCTGGCGGCTCAGTTGGTGGCTGCGGAGGGGGCGGTGGGGTCCGGAGTGAGGGGCACCCCGGCCTCTGATGTCCCCTCGGTCACGGTTGGGCTGGCCAGTGGTGACTCCACTCCTGTCGGGGGGGAGTGAGTGAGGACTTTGGGGGCCCAGACCCTGAGTAGGGGCCCGCTGCCTAGAGCACCCCCAAGCACCCTGGGCCCCCAGCCCCAGCAGTCTGGAGGTGGATGGAGGCCAAGATGAGGTCTCTGCTTGGTCCTAGGTGACTGGCTGGCAGGTCTGGATCGGGAGAGGTGAGAGGTGAGAGCCCGCCTCTCTGGAGCCCTCCAGGAAATGACCCCTGGGGCTGGTGGGGGACCTTGGGTGATTGTGCGGGACAATGGACAAAGAGGGCTGAATTTCCAGAGCCACGTGCCTTCTGCTGCCCGACTGCTCCTCGGTGGGGCCCAGCTGGTGGGCTGGGCTATAAAGCCTGGCCTCCTGGGGCTCGGATTCAGGTGCCAGGGGCTGGAGAGCAGGCATGGTGATGAAGTGCGTCCTGCTGGGCCAGGTCCTGGTGCTGCTCTGGGTGTCCGTGGCTTGGGCTGAGGTCCTGGTGCAGCCCGATTTTGATGCTAAGAAGGTAACAGAGGCCGCTGTGCTGTGTCGCAGGTGGGCGTGGGGCCTGAGCCCCACGGGAAATGCTAGCACCATGGGGTAACAGTGCGCCGTCCTCGGACCCTTGGAGCCTCTCTCCATTTAATCCTGAAACAACCCTGTGGGGGTAATTACTGACCCATTTTACGGTTGGGGGAACCGAGGTCATGCAACCCACCCAGGTAGGTGGCAGAACAGGGGCTCAGGGCAAGAGATGGGCACAGAAACCCCCGGCCGTGTGGTTCCAGACAAGCCTGTGTGGCCATGTGGCTTTGTGGCCCTGGTCCCAGGGCAAAGCCAGCCACCGAGCTGCTTTGCAGTTCTCAGGCCTCTGGTATGTGGCCTCCATGGTCTCCGACTGCAAGGTCTTCCTGGGCAAGAAGGACCACCTGCTGATGTCCACCAGGGCCATCAAGGCCATGGCGGGGGACAACCTCAGTGTCCACATGGAGTTCCCTCGGTGAGTGTGATGGGCTGGGGGTGGGGGTAGGCTGGGCCAGCAGCTGAGAGTGAGTCCCGGGCTGTGCACCCCCAGGGCTGATGGCTGTCACCAGGTGGATGCTGAGTACCTGAGGGTGGGCTCTGAGGGCCACTTCAGAGTCCCAGGTAGGTCCTGCTCCACCTGCCTTCCGGGACCCCTGACACAGCTTCTCCATGGGATGACGTGGACTGTCCTTCTACCTGGGACCACCCCCATCACCATCTCCTGCCCCTCCCCTCCTTCCCTCCACCTTCTGCCCTTCCCTTGAGCCCCGAAGCAGAGGACAGTGTGGGTGGGGGTCAGTGTCTGGGCCCTGTACACTTCTCCATGGCTGCGTGGCCCCCTCCCCTGCAGCCCTGGGCTACCTGGACGTGCGCATCGTGGACACAGACTATAGCTCCTTCGCCGTGGTCTATGTCTACAAGGAGCTGGAGGGAGCGCTCAGCACCATGGTGCAGCTCTACAGTGAGGGCGCCCAGCTGCCCGCCCTCCCTACTCGGGCCCCCACTGGTCACTGCCCACCTGGCCCTCTCCTCCCCACCCCGGCCCCTCCCCACCTTCTCTGTCTCCCCCCAGCCCCACCCCTCAGGACCTGCCTCCCCACATCAATCACCCCCAACTTCAAGCCAAGAAGGACCAGACAGGGGTGGCAGGACCCCCCAGCTCTTCGGATGGGTAGGAGTCGGCTCGAGGGGCCTCTGAGGGCCGGGCACCCTGGCTGAAGCCCATGCAGCTCTCTGGCCTCCTGAGGGTGGGGACCCACTGCCTGAGAGCCTAAGTGGGGGCTGAGGTCCTATTTTGCTTTAATTTCTGAGGGCTTTGACAGAGCGAGCCAGGGGCTCCCCAAGGTACGGAGGTTGGGGTGAGGGCTGGACACTGGTTTTGGCCTGAGGGGTGGGGGCCCAGGGGGACATGGCCCTGGGGAAGAGCCAGGCCATCCCAGTCTCCCAGATACCTCCTGTGAATTAGGAAAGGACACCCTTCTGGGTGGCTTCCAGTCCCCATTGATCCCCCAGCCAGGCAGGCACCTTTGTGCAGTGCACTACCTGCCCAATCTTGGGGGGTAGACCTGCTGTCAACTCTCAAGGAAGAGCACTGAGGCCAGGAGAGCTCCGCCCCCCTCCCCTCTCTTCTGTGAGCCCCAGGAGACCTCCGCCCCCCTCCCCTCACCTCTGTGAGCCCCAGGAGAACTCCGCCCCCCTCCCCTCACCTCTGTGGGCCCCAGGAGACCTCCGCCCCCCTCCCCTCCCCTCTGAGAGCCCCAGGAGACCTCCGCCCCCTCCCCTCTCCTCTGAGAGCCCCAGAGCTCACAGGGGCCCTCCTCTGCCCCAGGCCGGACCCAGGAAGCAAGTCCCCAAGCTGTGAAGATCTTCCGGGACTTCTACCCCACCGTGGGGCTCCCGGACGACATGATGGTCATGCTGCCCAAGTCGGGTACACAGGCCCCTTCCCAACTCCTGGGAGTGAGCCAGACGAGGTGGCATCTCTTGTGAGGGTGGGCTGACAGGCCCTCCAGCCGCTGCTGCCCACAGCCACCTCTTTCCCCCGACACACACTAAGGAAGAGGTTTTGGGCCACCAGGAAGGGAGAGTCTTTCAGTGGGTGGGGCTGTTTGGGGGCCCAAGGCACCCAGGGGTCGGGCTGCCCGAAGCTGTGGGCATCCCGGCCGGCTCAGCCTCGCAAGGACTATCTTCCTTCCCACAGATATGTGCTCCTCTGGGGACAAGGAGGCTCCCTGACACCTGCGGAGACCCACCTTGGCCCTTCCCAGGTAGGAGGGAGGCAGGGTGACTCCTCCGTCCTGTTCCCCAGGGCCGGTGTGGGCAGCCCCTGGCCGCCTCTGCCCTGGCTGCCGTGCACCCTGCCTCCCGCGATCCCACGCCCCACACCCTCCACCCAGGTGCCTGGCCGTCCACTTTCACGATTCAGGCCTCAGCTTACATGCTACCTCTTCCAGGAAGCCTCCTCTGATTTCCTAGGGCTGCCTTAACAAATTACCACATATGACAGAAGTGTACTCCCCACAGTTCTGGGGGCCAGAGGCCCAAAGTCAAGGAGTGGGCCGGGCTGGTTCCTTCTGGAGGCTCTAGGGCAGAATCTCGGCCTCTCCCAGCTTCTGCTGGTGCTGGCAGTCCTCGGCGTCCCTTGGCTTGTAGACCCACCCCTGCTACCTCTGCCTCGATTGTCACACAGCTGTCCTCCCTCTGCATGTGTTCAAATGTCCCTCTTCTTATGAGGACACCAGTCACAGGGGCCGGGCCCACCCTACATCCATGACGGTCTCATCTCCATCCTTAACTGGTCACATCCACAAAGACCCTGTCTTCAAGTAAGGTCCTGTTCTGAGGACCTGGGTAGACATGAATTTTGGGGGATGCTGTCAATCCAGTATGCTGCGTGTCCCACAACCTCTGACTCACCCCCTGGGTTGCTGGGCCTTGGAACTGTCTGGGTATTTGGTCTCACCCAGAGGGTCCCATGAGGTAGGAACTGCCACCTTGCGGATCACTGCTGTCACAGGGCTAGGTCCCCGGGAGCCCTTGGGACATGGAAACAGGTGGGCTCTTGGGGACACCTTCCCCCTGAGTACATGCCAGGAAACTGTCCAGCCCCTTGCTGAGTTCACAGTGAATAGTTTGGGAACCCACATAAAACAATAAATAACAGAAGTGTCAGAGGCAGCCCTGTGGCCCCTCCTGGCAGGCCTGTGTTTGTGTGGTGGGGCTCCTTCCTCACCCTGCAGGGAGCGTGCCCGGCACCCCTCCCGGCACCCCTCCCGGCACCCCGCCCGGCACCC
>NW_022589985.1:35787-39456 GCF_004348235.1 Phoca vitulina
GGGGGGGGCCCAGCTGGGGAAGAGCCGGCTCTGGCCTGCCACCACCCTGGCTCATGTGCTGGCTGCGTTCATCGGGTCGGTGGGTCAGCAAGACAGGGCCTGTCTCAGGCCGGCCTTCTGGGCTGTGGGTCGTACCTGGCTGTGTGGGAGGCCTGATGAGTCCAGGGGAGGTCGGGCATGGGGCCTGGCCTGGGGGCGGGGCTGGGTATGGTCACGGTGGACGGGGCCACGGGCCACGGAAGGTGGCTCCCCAGTGTGTGCAGAGGTCCCCGAGATGTGGCCCCCACCTCGGTCTCCCAGGGGCCTCTGTGCCTCTCCCATGCTGCTCCCAAGCTTCGCCTCCCTGCGGGGACCTCCCCAGGGAAGGAGACCCCTCACTCTTGTCCCCCCTCAGCTCAGTGCCGCCTCAGCCAGCCACACCAGAGCCTCGGAGCCTTTCTTCACCTGTCCCAAGACTGATGAGAAAGAGCCTGAAACCCGCCCGTGCCCTGTGAGGAAGGAGCTCTGCGTCTGGGGGCCTGGGCGCGCCGTACCCGTCTGTCAGCTCCTACGGGCTTGGAGCTGTGGTCCCCAGCCACCCCGCGGTGGTGGGGGGCCTCGTCCTCCTCCTCTCAGGCCCCCCAGCAGCCCCACTGCGGGTCCACTGTCGTCCCAGGCCAGGACGGTGGTGGCACCACGGTGTTCGTGCAGGCTGACCCCACCCCAGCGCCTGGGTGTCACTGGGCCTCCATGGCGCCTGCAGAAAGCCGGTTCGCTGAGCGGCCTCGGCCACGTGTACTGATGACATTCCCAGGTTCTTGCGCAACACTCCTCCGGTATAAACCCAGGTGCTGGGGGAGCAGAGGCGCCCAGAGCAGCGATGGAGGCTGGGCTGCTGAGTGCCATCCTGGGCGTCGTCATGGTGCAGGGGGGCACAGCCATACAGGACCTGGATCTGCAGAAGGTGGCTCTTCTGTCTTACGTGGGGAGGCCGGGCAGGGAGGGGCCTGAGTGTCCAGCCACTCCAGCCACCCCCCCCGTCCCTCCAACCCCCAGCCAGTGCCAGAGCAGCTACATCAGGGGCCCCAGGACCCACCCAGGTCAGCCCGGACAGAGCAGGTGGCTGAGGCTCTGAGCCCAGCCTGGCTGGTCACCCCTGTCCTTGAGAGGGGGTGTGAGAGCAAGTGCCCAGGGCCCGGCAGGGCCAGAGCTCTCCCTGAGGGTCTCCTGTGGGCAGGTAGCCTGGTCCTCCAGGGTCTCCAGGGACCGGGGCTCAGCATGGCCACCTCCTGGCCTGGATCATTGGGGTCCATCCCCTGGGAGCTCCGGTAGGAACAGGCCAAGTGCCGGGGAGCAGCCCTGCTGTACCAGCTCCCAGTGTGGTGACCAGAGGACGCTTTCCCAGTGCGGGGAGCTCATCTGGGGCCCCAGGTCCTTCACAGGTCTGCGTGGGCAGCCGAGCTGGGAGCACGTCAGGAGGCTCACGGATGACACGTACTGGGGACATGTATCCTTTTCTCTTGCAAAACAATTGGTTTCTAGGTTTCAGTTGGAAGTTCTGGGCTGTGGGTGGATTTCGGAAGGCGGGAGTTCCCTACCCCAGCTCCCAGTGTGGGGGCGAAGCTGTACTCTCCCGTGGGTGACAAGGGCTGCTGGCCGCTGCCTCCCCTCTCGGGCCCCGACCACCGCCGCCCCTGGCATCCTGGCCCCAAGGACGGCGCACTGCTGTCTGACGGGCTGGAGGGGTTCCTCAGAAGGATGGTGACCGCTGCTTTGCCACAAAGACTTGCTGATCTTTCAGGGACCGCCGGCACCCTGCTCGGGGGCCCTGGGTGGGTCTGCCACATCGGATGGGGCTCCGGCCTCTCTCTCTAGATTGTAGGATTCTGGCGGGAAGTTGGTGTGGCCTCCAGCCAAAACCTGGCACTGAAGACCCCAAAGAGGCTGGAAGCCTTGTTCCTGACCTTGAGTGGACATGAGCTGACTGTGAAGGCTGCATATAACAGGTGAGGGGTCCCTCCCCCGGGAGCCCCAGTAGGAACAGGCACGTGAGGCCGAGTGCCTGGAAGCAGCCCGGCTGCACCAGCTGCAGCTGTGGGGTCTGAACTGTGTCAGTCCTCCCTGTGTCCAAAGCCCAAGACCTTGACCCCCCTCCCCAGCACCAACCCCCCCAGGCTGCTGGAGCTGCCACATGTAGATCTGCCCCAGACCTTCAATTCTCCCAAAAATAAGCGTAGAGTTTTGATAAAGCCCCATTAAGTTATAAGAAAGAAAAGTGGGCACGGGGCTCTCTGGAGGCCCCCGCTCTGCACCTCCACCATCCTCATCCTGGCCCAGGCTCTCCTGGGTACAGACACACTGCTGGAGCCCTTTCGGAGGATACATTCCCCTCTCTGCACCCCCCGGGATGTGCCCGGCGGAAAGAATGCAGGCTGGCATTTCCTTGATGAGCACGTTGCTGCCTTTCAGCTCAGGAAGTTGTGAGACAGAAAAAATAGTGAGCTCAGAAATAGATGTTTCGGGGACATTCGTTTTTCCTGGTAAGAACCCTTGCCTGTTGCTACAGTTTCAACCCCCTGGCCCTGCATACCAGCTGCACTTGGCCTTGCTGTTTTTCCTGTGCTGTTCCCCATGCTGTTCCCTGCACTTCTCCTCATGCCCCAGATGCTCCCATTCTCTTAACACAAGTGGGTCATCCTTCAAGGGCTGCTCTACCCGTCCCCCTCCCCCCCGTGCCTAGCGTGAAGGGCAGGTCTGGGCGCTGGGTGGGGAGAGGATGGAGTCAGACCCCACACCCCCCCTCGGAGGTCTCCCAAGCTGCGCGGTACCTGTCGGCATGCCTGCAGTCTCTCCACTCCCACCTGCTGCCAGGCCACAGGGAGATCCACGTGATAGACACGGACTATGAACAGTTTGCCATTTTGAGGCTGTCCCTCCACTGGCAAGGCAAGGACTACCATGTGCTCAAGTATTTCAGTAAGTGCACCCGGGGGTGGGGGGGGGGGCCTGCTGCTGCCCTCCTGGGGACAGCCCCGCCCAGCCCAGCCCCCCTGTGCCCCCCACAGCTCGGAGCCTGGAGGACGAGTATGGGCCAGGCTTCTGGAGATTCCGGGAGATGACAGCAGACATGGGGCTTTACCTGGTGGCCCGGCATGGTGAGCCCCAGACCTTCTGGGTGGGCGCTGGGCTGGGGACCCTGAGGGTGGGAAAGGCCCAGTCCTGTGGCACCTCAGACCACCCCTGTCCCACAGGGAGATGCGCCAAGCTCCTGAAGGAGGTGAGCCTTGCCCTGGGCTGCGCTGAACCCCCGAAGCTGAGTCTTCCGACCTGACAGGGACCCTGAATCACTCTGCATCCTGGGCCTCCAGGGTGTGGACGCCAGGCTGCCAGAGGGGGACCCCGGAGGCTGGGGGCTCGAGGACAGGGCTGGGGGAGGGACGGGAGGAGGCTGGGCCCTCGTCCTGCCTTTCTGGCCAGCAGGGCACTCACATCCCGCCTGGGTGGGGACACAAGCCCTGTGGGCACCGTCTTGGGTTCCCCGTGTCCCACACGGTGCTAGCCCATCCCCTGCATGATCCCCTCTGTCTCAGCACAGCCCCGAGAGCTGGGGACTGTGACCCTGCCTTGCAGGTAGAGAAACTGAGGCCCAGGGAGGCTTTTTGCTCACAGTCATGCAGCTAGGACACGGGC